>NC_138208.1:1094688-1307209 GCF_964194415.1 Vipera berus | reverse complement strand
TGGACTAGAAGACCTCCAAGGTCCCTTCCAGCTTCTCTTCTCTTCTCTTCTCTTCTCTTCTCTTCTCTTCTATTCTATTCTATTCTATTCTATTCTATTCTATTCTATTCTATTCTATTCTATTCTATTCTATTCTATTCTATTCTATTCTATTCTATTCTATTCTATTCTTCATTCCATTCCATTCTACTTTACCGTACTCTACTCTTATTCTAGTCTAGTCTAGTCTAGTCTAGTCTATATACTCTGTACTCTATTCTACTTTGCTTGTATTGTGCCTTTTATTATTTTTACAAATAAGGTGGTGAACATACCCAACACACCTTTCTACTCCTATTGTCCCCACAACAGTCCTGTGAAGTAGGTCGGGCTGAGAAATCGTCATTGGCCCAAAGTCACCCATCCGGCTTTCCGGCCCAAGGCGGGACTAGCTCACGGTCTCCCACTTTCTAGTCTGGTGCTTTAACCACTAGACCGAATTGCCTCTCAGTGGCCTGGAATGCTCTGCTGGCCTTCCACGCAAGGGACGGTGTAAATTTCTGAAAACGTGGGCCCTCCTGCTCCGTTGCCGAAGGCTGGGCCGCGATTCCAGTCCATTCCAGTCCGTTTCTTTTCCTCTCCGTCCAGAAGCTGCCCGAGCAGAAGGAAACAAAAGGCTTTTCCGGGGGGGGGGGGGGCTGAGAAGAGGGCGATGCATTTTTTCAGTTCTTACCCCTTTTGGGGACAATTTGATAATCGCTCTTTTTTCCCCTCCCCTCCTCCGGGACCCACACATTCTGCCAGCATTTAACAGCCTTGTTAATTCCTGCCCCATGCTGTTCCGATCATGCTTCAGTAATTCTCTTGTGATTCGGTCTAAACCGAGGGATTTGTTATTCTCTCAAGTTCTCAGTGCTTGCACCGTTTCCCTGACTCTGATTATAGCCAGGCCTCCTCCGTTCGGTCCGCCAGAGGGGCTGAAAGCCCCCAAATTACACGTTTGGAGTTGAACTTGGCTGATTTGCTGTCCCCCCCCCAGCCTGCCTTTTAAGTTCTTCCCCCCCACTGAGAAAAATCTTGCCTTTGACAAGAGCATCAGCGTTATTTTTCAGTCAAGTTAACCCTTGATAACGTAAGGAACTTCGGTGTTGTTTGTCACTACTTGTGCTTCAGCTCCTTTAATCTTTTAATGATTCCTGTCCTTTTTGGGGGGGGGGGGGTAAGCCTGGCAACATCTCTTGAATTTATGCTCCGGCGTTTGCTGTCTCATCATGGCTCCTAGCTGGACATTTGGCGACTTGACCTAATGATCTCTCCGGTTGTTTCACAGATTTGCGATGCATCGATTATTTTTCCAGGTTTGATCTTGAATTCAGATTTTTTTTTTGTCTTTCTCTTCATCCTTTCCTCCGCGCTCTGGATTACAGGATGAAGTACGGCCACTGGCCTTCAAGTCATCTTCACGCTGTCGTTGAAACCAGTGTAATAATAATAATAATACCGCGACCTGGCCGTCGAAACTGCGCGATTATGGATGAAACGGATAACAGTGATACCCATTGTCATCGGGGCACTGGGAACTATGTCCAAAAAACTTTGCAAAACACATTGAGAAACGGCAGCTTCCTGCAATAACTCTAGCAAAGCTACAAAAAAAACTGCACTACTCAGAACATCTTACATTTTAAGGAGATACCTGGTTGATACCTAGCATGCTGGCAGCAACCCGTGTCAACCATCAGTGCCAGTCAATTTGAGTGTTCAGTTGACTGAGGTTCATGTTTAATGAATAAAAGTAATAGTAATAATAATAATAATAATAATAATAATAATAATAATAATAATAATAATAATAATAATAATAATAAAGTTGGAAGGGACCTTAGAGGTCATCTAGTCCAAGCTGCTGCTCAGGCAAGAAACCCTATACCAGGGGCGTCATCCGGAAGCCACACCCATCCCATTGCCAGCATGGTAAAATAGTCCTGATATGTCTCGTGGCGTTGCGAGTTTGACATATCTGCCCTATACCATTTCAGACAAATTGTTGTCCAATCTCTTCTTAAAAGCCTCCTGTGATGGAGTGTGCACAATTTCTGGTGGCAGGTTGTTCCACTGGTTAATTGTTCTAACTGTTAAGACGTTTCTCCTTAGTTCTAGGTTGCTTCTCTCCTCGATGAGTTTCCATCCGTTGCTTCTTGTCCTGCCTTCAGGCGCTTTGCAGAATAGCTTGACTCCCTCTTCTTTGGGGCAGCCCCTGAGATACTGGAAGGCTTCTGTCATGTCCCCCCTCCTACTTCTCTTCGTTAAACTAGACGTACCCAATTCCAGCAACCGTTCCTTGTATGTTTTAGCCTCCAGTCCCCTGATCATCTTGGTTGCTCTTCTCTGCAGAGTCTCCACGTCTTTTTTACATCGTGGTGACCAAAACTGGATGCAGCGTTCCAGGTGTGGCCTTACCAAGGCCTTGTAAGGTATTGTTTTGACTGGGTTGACTTAAGATTCGACTTAAACCTTAAACCTTAAGTCATGGCAATAGTGTGAGCTCTTAGCTTCTCAGTTGCACAAGGGGGAATCAGGCAAAGTTCTTGCCTCCTCTTCAGATTGAGTCTCAGTGATGCCACCTTGAATTGAGGCTCTGGTCCATAAGGTGCTTTTCCACCTAGAAGGGCTGGTCAGCATCGTTGGCTAATGCGGCAATTATCCACAAGTCTCCCTCGAAGACCTGGCTGAGGAATTCTGGGAGTTGAAGTCCACAAGTCATAAAGTGGCCAAGGTTGGGGACTCCTGGTATAGGGTTTCCTGCTTGAGCAGGGGGTTGGACTAGAAGACCTCTGAGGCCCCTTCCAGCTCTGTTGTTCTGTTATTCTCCTGGATTTGCCTGGTGGGAGGATTGCTGAACCTCTTCTCCAAAGCGCCTGAAGGCAGGACAGGGAGCAACGGATGGAAACTCACCAAGGAGAGAAGCAACCTGGAAATAAGGAGAAACTTCCTGACAGGGAGGACAATAAACCAGTGGAACAGCTTTTGCCTCCAGAAGCAGTGAATACTCCCAACACTGGAAGTTTTTAAGAAGAAATTGTACAGCCGTTTGTCTGGAATGGTATAGGGTTTCCTGCCTGAGCAGGGGGCTGGACTAGATGACCTCCCAGGTCCCTTCCAGCTCTGTTGTTCTGTTACTTTGTGATTCTGTGTGCAAGCGCATGGCCAGATACACCTAGTGCTCCACGGTTCTGCATTTTTTTATTTCACTTGTTCAGCAGTTTCAATCTTCATGGGCCAAGCTGGAAGCTCAGCATCCAACATTCCTCCTTTCTCGTCTGGGAATGCCACTGACGAGGGTGGAATTACGTAAAGACTTATTTTTCCCTGAATTTCACCGCTTGCGCAAACTCATCCTTTCTCCAGCGCCAAATGTTCAAAGCGGCCTTGGCAAAACCGTGTTCAGATACGAATATGTGTGGAGCACCAAGCAGCAAAGCCTATGCAGGGCTGGAAAGACAGATGTCGCTGTATACACACACACACACACACACACACACACACACACACACACACACACACACATATTCCCCTCCTATATCCTGGGGACGGAGGCCTGGTTTCATATTATGCGAAGCTGCCCAGAAACTCGGCTCAATCAACTTTGCATCACCCAGTCTTGAAATCATTTTGACTTATTTCTCAATTATTGGCTTAGGGAACAGCACAAAGACCGTATTATGTGTCTAGTCAAAAGAGGCTGAAAGAGATTTTGGAATTCATCCAAGGCGGGGGGGGGGGCGCAGCGGTGTTGAGCTTTTATTTACTATACGTCCAAAGCTTCAGTTGAGCCTCTTTTATACTAAGCAGCAAATATTGCCCCTCAAACACATGTCATTAGGTATGACTTAATTTGTTTATTTTTTTTCCCCCTTCGCATTTGCATGACATGTGAACATTCGGTTTCAGATCGTTTCGTTATTGAAAGGGGAGCCTATCTTTCCTCAAGAACATCATCCGTTTTGCAGTGAGGATTCTTGCTTTGGGCCCGTCCCGGTCAGTTCCTTCTCTGACTCGGCCGTGACTCCCAAGTGCATCTAAAAAGTGCCAGGCAGCTTATTTTATTTTTTAATTTGGATGCCTTCTTTAGGCATCCTGCAAGGACATTCGTAGCTTCTCTGGATACCTGTCGCTTGTGCGTGTGCGAGAATGCAACTTTGCGGTAGTTTTTGTTTTTTTGTTTTTTTACAACAACACCCTTGATGTGCAATGGTGGACAGAAAGCACTGCAATAAAAATGTTTTGCATCGGTGCAAGGGACAGATATGGAAATAGGCCACGGTTCTCCTATGCTGGCTTTCTGATCAATCAATCAGTCAGTCAATCAGAATAAAGCTGGAACGGACCCCCTGCTCAGGCAGGAAACCCTCTACCATTTCAGACAAAGGGCTGTCCAGTATCTTCTTAAAAACTTCCAGTGTTGGAGCATTCACAACTTCTGGAGGCAGGTTGTTCCACTGGTTGATTGTTCTAACTGTCAGGAAGTTTCTCCTTAGTTCTAGGTTGCTTCTCTCCTTGGTTAGTTTCCATCCATTGCTTCTTCTCCTGGCTTCAGGCACTTTGGAGAAGAGCTTGACTCCCTCTTCTTTGGGGCATCCCCTGAGATATTGGAAGACCGCTATCCTTTCCCCCCTCATCCTTCTCTTCATTAAACTAAAGGTAAAGGTAAAGATTCCTCCGCACACGCGTGCTAGTCATTTCTGACTCTAGGGGCCGGTGCTCATCTCTGTTTCAAAGCCGAAGAGCCAGCGCTTGTCCGAGGACGTCTCCGTGGACATGTGGCCGGCATGACTAGACGCCAAAGGCGCACAGAACGCTGTTATCTTCCCACCGTGGTGGTCCCTATTTTTCTACTTGCATGTTTACGTGCTTTCGAACTGCTAGTTTGGCAGAAGCTGGGACGAGTAACAGGCGCTCACTCTGCTACGCGGCACTCGGGATTCAACCCGCCAAACTGCCGACCTTCTGATCGACAAGCTCAGCGTCCTAACCCACTGAGCCACCGCGTCCCTTCAGGCCTTCAGTCGCTTGGGAGAATAGCTTGACTCTCTCTTCTTTGGGGCAGCCCCTGAGATACTGGAAGACTGCTATCCTGTCACCCCTGGTCCTTCTCTTCATTAAACTAGACCTGCCCAATTCCAGCAACCGTTCCTTATATGTTTTGGCCTCCTTTGCTAAGCAGGGCCTACTTCTCTGACCTCACACAAACCTAAGGGATTGGACACACACACAGAGAGACATCAGAATCCACTCCCTGCCCTGCTTATCAGCCTTGCTGTAAAATGGCAAAGCTTCAAACATCTCTGATTAGGGACAGTATCACCGTTGCTTCTTCTCCTATCTGTCCATAAGCTTCTGCTTCCTGTGTGTGCCCGTCCAGCAGCCCACTTAAGAAACACTTGCCTGGTGAGTCATAAATTGGCCTGGGGGGCCATGCAGGAGCTGTTTGGGCTGGGGGCTCCTGCACGGAGTCCTTACGGAGGACAAATGAACAGCCAGGGATGAGAGGGTAGCAGCGGAGCAGTCGGGATTAGGAGAACTAATAAGTGGAGAGATTTCCTTCCCTGCTGGCCGGGCGTGTGTGTCCTAACTCGGCTCTGAAACTCGTGAGCGGAGGGCCTTCACGCTAGCAGTTACACAACTTGGCAAATTGAGGGAAGTAGGGCCTAGTGGTTAAGGCACCACGGTTCAAAACCTGGAGACTGGGAGTTGTAGTCACAGGCCTGAAAACCAGCTTTGAGTGTCTTTGGGCCAGTCACCAGGAGAGTCCTGCGTTAGCCGTGAAAGCCGACTGCGTGACTTTGGGCTGTGAGTTCTAGTCCCACCTAAAGCATGAAAGCCAGCTGAGTGACTTTGGGCCAGTCACCAGGAGATTGTGAGTTCTAGTCCTGCGTTAGGCATGAAAACCAACAGGGCGACTTTGGGCTGTGAGTTCTAGTTCCACCTTAGGCATGAAAGCCAGCTGGGTGACTCTGGGCCATTTTTCCCCGCTTAGCCTAACTCACCTCGCAGGATTATTGTTGTGGGGAAACTAAGAGTAGGAAGGAGTATTGGGTATGTTTGCCACCTTGAGTTATTTTTTATAAAAAATAATAAATGCAAAATATAAATAAATGCATAAATGCATAAATAAACATACATGAAAGGCAAAATCAAATAAATAACTTTTGTTTACCACTGACTCACATCCACTCAAAAGCAAAATGGTCATCATCATAATAATAATCATAATAGTAAAGTTGGAAGGGACCTTGGAGGTCATCTAGTCCAACCCCCTGCTCAGGCAGGAAACCCTATACCATTTCAGATAAATGGCTGTCCAGTCTCTTCTTAGAAACTTCCAGTGTTGGAGCATTCACAGCTTCTGGAGGCAGGTGGTTCCACTGGTTAATTGTTCTAACTGTCAGGATATTACTTTGGGGGGAAACCAGCCAACTGGAGAGAAAGAATTAGCTTGAGGGTTACTGATAGGAAAATGGAGGCCAAACATTAAAAGCAACCGATTAATTCTAAATGGTGCAAATCCCACCCAGAAGCTGGATTTAGAAGCCTGAAAGTGAAGCCAGAACTCTCTCGAATGCTGCAGGAGTGGCAGCTTGACAAGAACTGTCAGCAGATCAAACTGAGGTCGCCCAAGGTAAGGTTCTTGAGGTAGAAAGAAAGAAAGAAAGAAAGAAAGAAAGAAAGAAAGAAAGAAAGAAAGAAAAACAATTCACGGGTCAGTCATATGAAATCCCATCAAGGTCTCATAGAACCCTAGGATTCTGTTAAAACATACATTGGAGAACGTGCCTTAACCCATCTGAAAACCAGGATATACAGATCCCTTTCTATAGGGACGAGGGCAGGCAGGCTTCCTGTGGAGGTCTGAAGCTGCCAAAAGAAATGGGGGGGGCACTTGCCACAGAGTCCTCCCCAGCCCTCTCTGTGACCCATCCCTAAACGTGGCTTGTTACTGCTCAAGCATTCTTGAAGTAGCCTGGCACTGACTAGTTTTCCAACCAGCCAGGCAGTCTAGTGGATCGCTTCATCCAGACCTGGAAGCCCTTCAGAAAATAGACCAATCAACTCTTATTTCATTGCTCTGGAACCTAATATCGCTCAGACTTTCAAGCTTGGCCAGGAAACAGACTCCAGAAGAAGAGCAGAAGAAGACTTTACTTCTTCTATAGGCCTCAGTAACAGAATCTTCTGCTCAAGTCTCTTCCTGGTACTTTCCCTGTTTCTTGTGCTCAGAACATCTGGAAAGACTCTCCAAGGTCATCTCCATGGATGGTCAAAATAACAGAATTGTGGAAGCCTGAACGGAACAGAATAGGAATAGAATCCGGAAGGGACCTTGGAGGTCTTCTAGTCCAGCCCCCTGCTCAAGAAGGAGACCCTGTGCCATTTCAGACAAAGGGCTGTCCAGTCTCTTCTTGAAAATCTCCAGTGATGGAGCCCCCACAACATCTGTCTCATGACCTGGCGTCCCATTTCCTTACTTTCTCATGACTATATTTGTATCTTATGATTTATGTTGATCGCTTTTATTTAGTATCCTGTTATGATTTATGTCGATTGCTTATTTAGTTTCCTGTGATTATCACTGAGTGTCGTATCTTATGATCTATGATGGTTGTATTTTACAATTATGATCATGATTTATCACTTGTTGCTTGTGTGTACACCGAGAGCTTATGCACCAGAGACCAATTCCTTGCGTCTCCAATCACACTTGGCCAATAAAGAATTCTTTCTTTCTTTCTTTCTTTCTTTCTTTCTTTCTTTCTTTCTTTCTTTCTTTCTTTCTTTCTTTCTTTCTTTCTTCTTTCCTTCCTTCCTTCCTTCCTTCCTTCCTTCCTTCCTTCCTTCCTTCCTTCCTTCCTTCCTTCCTTCCTTCCTTCAGACAGGCTTCTTGTCCTGCCTTCAGGCGCTTTGGGGAATAGCTTGACTGCCTCTTCTTTGGGGCGGCCCCTGAGATACTGGAAGACTGCTGTTTCTCTTCTCCTTTTTGTACTAAGGAAAATCAAAATAAAACAATCTTGAGTATTTTCAAAGCTATCTCTGGGCATCTCCATCCTACTCTGGGCATCATAGTTCCCCGAAATCATACTTAGGATCGAACTCCTGAGTGTTTTAGATGACTGAGCGTGTCGTTGGGCAAGGTAGTGGCTCTTAACGAGATATGCAAACTATGATTAAGTAAACCCCTCCTACTTAGGTAAATTATTTAGGATAGCAGAAAACACTTACCTTGTCTTCATTAAATTATGCTGGGAAACCTGTTCTCTGCAGCAGTTAGGCAAAATCTTTTCACAGTATGGAAAACGCTTGCGGGATGCATCTGGCCTCTTCAGCTCTTTCTATAGCATAGTGAATATATACGCCCTGTTTCTGCTCTGTAATGAAGACTTCAAAGATCACAGGAAGGATTATGTCTAGGGTGGTTAGATATTTAGAGCAGAGGATCTACTTAATAAGGTTTAGTTGCCTCTCGCTACAAGGGATTTCAAATCCTCTACTTGGTACAAATAAATCATTTTAGTTTTAATCTTCTGTGGCTACACAGGCCTTTGTGCTGTGAAAGACTGGCCTCAGTTGCTAACTCAGATGTGAATGCACATTCGATTTTTTATTTTTTTGTAGTTTTTTTGTAGTTTTCCTATTACCAATATCCAAGACAATTCGGTATATTTAAAGCATAAATAAAACATAAAGATCAAATGTTGGCACCGTTGCAAACTTTTCTGGATTTATTTTTTAATTGAAATCAGACCTTTCAGCACATGCAAGTTAACTGAAAATGGAAATAAGGAAAAGGAGCAAATAAATTCCTAATAAATGGAATGCTCAACCTATCAAACCAGCACAGATAAAAATATCAAAAATCCGATTGTCCCTACTTTTATGTAGATATGGTGGAACAGCATCACATTTGATTTCTTTAGTTTAGCAGAAAGCTGTTTGTGTATTTTTTCCCCCCTCACCTGACAAAAATGGGATGGCAAAAATGAGATGTATATAATAACTTCTCCTATGACAATAAATAAAACTTCACAAACAAGCAGCTACCACAATCCAGAACTATTCTGAAGAAATAACTAAATGTATTAGAATTCTGTTCCTTTTTGAAATATGGAATAAACACAATGAATGAGTTAGTACAAAGTGCATTTTGCTCCAAGATAATCCATCACACCTTTCTTGGAAATGTTAGTGGGAGCCTAATAAATTTGTACTTCGAGAGTTAATTTTATATGGAATATTAATTTTTTACACAGTTGCATAAATATAGTATTTAGAATAGTGAAAGGCCTACTTGAAATTAATTAATTAAGAGCATGTGAGCATGCGGGAGGATGAAATTTATGCAATATTTACTCCTGAAACCAATCATCATGAAAATAGGGTTGTTATGAGGCATTAAATGTGTTGTTAGTTTTCAACAAGAATGAATTTAAATTAAAAATAACTCTTAGAGTAAAAAAAACAGTACTGTATTAAGAAAACTCAAGATGTTACGTGATACACCCATTTCTTTTGGCCTCACATAAGGTTCTAATTAATTTTACATACTTTAAATACTGCCTCTGAATTCTGGGAGTTGAGGTCTATAGATCTTTAAGTTGCCAAGGTTAGGCGTCCCTGATTTATAACAGCGATACAAATATTTCACCCATCCGTGAGTTCAATTTTGCCTGATTCCTTGTTATGCAAAATGTAACGATCAATTTTCCCCAAAATGCATTTTTCTCTACTTCTATACAGTTTTCCAAAACCACAATCCTACCTAGGTAAAGTAAAGGTAAAGGTTCCCCCGCACATGCGTGCTAGTCGTTTCTGACTCTAGGGGCCGGTGCTCATCTCCGTTTCAAAGCCGAGGAGCCAGCGCTTGTCCGAGGACGTCTCCGTGGTCATGTGGCCGGCAAGACTAGACGCCAAAGGCGCACGGAACACTGTTACCTTCCCACCGGAGTGGTCCCTATTTTTCTGCTTGCATTTTTACGTGCTTTCGAACTGCTAGGTTGGCAGAAGCTGGGACGAGTAAGAGGCGCTCACTCTGTTACGCGGCACTCGGGATTCGACCTGCCAAACAAATCCTACCTACCGTATGCCAAAGGTTTGTGTTATTAAATAAAATCATTAATAAAATATTATGTTATTTATTTATTTTTGGCATTCCTGAACTGCCCAGGCCCGTGTACAGTAACGTGTCAGAATGTTAATTGTTCTCACTGTCGGGAAATTTCTCCTTACTTCTAGATTGGACCTCCCCTTGTCAAGTAACACAAGGGGATACAGAACCTAGAACGTAGGATATCAGGCTTTGAAGGGACCTTGGAGGTCTTCTAGTCCAACCCTCTGCGCAAGCAGAAGACCCTGTACCATTTCAGACAAATGAAAATCCAATTTCTTCTCAAAAACCTCCAGCGTTGGAGCATTCGCCGCTTCTGGAGGCAGGTTGTTCCACTGGTTGATTGTTCTCATGGTCAGGAAGTTTCTCCTTTGCTCCATGTTTGATCTCTCTCTGCTTAGTTTCCATCCGTTCTTGTCTTGCCTTTGGCTGCTTTGGAGAATAGCTTGACCCTCCCCCCCTCTTCTTTGGGGCAGCCCCTCAAATATTGGAATCCTGCTATCATGTGCACCCTGGTCCTTCTCTTCACTAAGCTAGACGTACCCAATTCCTGCAACCGTTTTTTTTCATACCTTTCAGTCTCCAGGCCCCTAATCGTAATAAAAGTTTACAGCGATCCTGTTTTATCCAATGTATACTTAGATAGACAGCAAGATCTCCCGTGTGTGTGTGTGTGTGTGTGTGTGTGTGTGTGTGTGTGTGTACTGTGACAATAGAGTTCCCTTAAACTTTCCGAGACGGTTTGAATATGCTTTGAGTAAATATCGTGGGAAATTATGCCGACAGACTTTTAACAGAAGACCACCTAACCTCAGCACTCCTTTTTCTAAAAAAAAAAAATTGCCAGCTTTTCGGAATTTGTTTTACCTCCATTGACCGAAGTGGGGGATTGAAGGGAAGGGGAAAGGAGGAGGAGGAGGAGGAGGATGGATTTGTAAGCCTAATCTTAAATGTCATGCAATAAAAAGTGCTCATCGGCATGATGTCAAGGAGTGATTTATCTTTCAGCCCACAGCTGTCTCCCTTGCTGCCTTCATCTCATCCCAAAACCATAAATGACTTCCACGGCTTTGATGTGCGAGGTTCAGAATTTAGCAGGCTTTGATGTTCGTTTGAAGTCGATCACATAAAAGGGACAGTGTATTGTGTCCTTTTTTCATTGAAGGGTTGGGAGGTGTGGAAGGAAGGACACAAGTCACCCGGGTGTGTTCTGCAAGTGCAAAACCAGGAAGGGCATTTCGGAATCCCAGCTTTGTCATCCCAAAAACACCGCACAGAAGCAGCTGAATGCATTTCGCTTTTCTGAATTTCTTTCTACAGTGGCAGCACCGTAAATATCCCCAGAAGAGAGAGAGAAAAAATATCCATTTGGAGCCACTGTAAAATGGAGGGGTGGTGTTACCGTTTTGAAACCGTTTACTGATTGTTCCACTGTACAACAGCCTCCTCCTTGCAGTTAAGGGTTAAAATCTTCCTTTAAAACTTGACAGTTCTCAAGGATTTTCCAACTATTTAGCTTCGGGAATTGTTTCCAACTCACTCACATTGACTTGTCTGCTGAGAAATCCCTAAGGAGATGCAGTGGAAATTTTGCGCATTGTAGACTTTTGGGGATGTTCAGGGGCCTCACTTTGTGGTGTATGACCTACTCACCCGAGGTGGAAATTTTTTTTTTAATGGAATATTTTCCATGTTATTCCGTTAAAGGATTTTTCCCCTGTGCTTTAAAATTAACTTGTAATATAATAAGTGAAGGAAAATTAGGAAACTTGGAATAGATAAAACAGTGCTCAAATCTAAAATGAAAGTTGAAGCTGGACTCACGTGGAGCTAAGTAATATATGTTTTGGAGGATCTTGAAATAGTATAAATATTGTATGTTTTCGTTATTTGTTTTAGCTTTCCTTATAGAATCTGTGGGACGTATGCCAAATAAACAACCAGGGCCAAGTTCTCGGTTGATTGTGTGGCCAGAGAACAAAGCCAAATGTGACATACCACACATTCTTGTTCTATGGATGTCCATTGTGATGCTTGTAATCAATCAAAAGCAGAAATAAACAACTAAGACATATCTAGTCTACTCCAAGGATTTATTAGGCAAAGCAATGATTTGGTTTGGTGTGTTTTTGTTGTTCTTAAGTGTCAGTGTTAACTTATTTGTAGTGCAAAAGGAAACTTGAAATGGTGGAGAATTTAGCATTCCTACATAGCTTGGAAAAATGAAGGAAAAGAAAATGTCTAGCTATGTGCTTTGTTTCATCATTATATGAACGTAACCAATCAAGTTTGGCGGGTCGAATCCCGAGTGCCGTGTAACAGAGTGAGCGCCTGTTACTCGTCCCAGCTCCTGCCAACCTAGCAGTTCGAAAGCACGTAAAAATGCAAGTAGAAAAACAGGGACCACTACGGTGGGAAGGTAACAGCGTTCCGTGTGCCTTTGGCGTCTAGTCATGCCGGCCACATGACCACGGAGACGTCCTCGGACAAGCGCTGGCTCTTCGGCTTTGAAACGGAGATGAGCACCGGCCCCTGGAGTCAGAAATGACTAGCACGTATGTGCAGGGGAACCTTTACCTTTACCTTTAACCAATCAAATAATGATTTCTTAGTCGGAAATGATAATTTTTTATTAAGAAGAGAGCAAAAATGATACAAGAAGCTTTTTACAATCTGGTCTAGAGGGAAGACACTATTTCTAGGAGGGGTGTGTGTGTCTGTGTGTGTGTGTGTGTGTGTGTGTGTGTGTGTGTGTGTGTGTTTAATGCTGCTTTTATTACCAGAAGTCAGTTCCTGGCTGGGAGCAAAACAGAGAATGAACCCCATAGCCAGGAATCGTTTGAGGCTCTTTTTATCTCTTCTGTTTTGATCTACTGGTATCAAAAATTGGTTATTCATAACAGCATGCCATTATTTTTGTTTCAAATGAGGTTTCATCAGACACCAATACTATGGAATCAAATAGCAATATTACAAACTGATAATTTCCTGATCATAATCTTGTAATAAGATTTTCTTACTGTTTATGCACAAAGTTTATTCATGTATCTCTGCATGTACTAGAATAGAATAGAATAGAATAGAATAGAATAGAATAGAATAGAATAGAATAGAATAGAATAGAATAGAATAGAATAGAATAGAATAGAATAGAATAGAATAGAATAGAATAGAATAATAACTTTATTGTCACTTTGAATGTACACTAATCGGCATACATTAAAATGAAATTTCTTTGCATGCAGCTCTCAAAGGGGTCACCACCTCCAATATACACTACTACGAGTATCTGTTGTGCTGTTCAAACATTTTAGTCACACTGCTCATTATTGCCTAGTTTAATGAAAAGAAGGACTAGGGGTGACATAATAGCAGTGTTCCAGTATTTGAGGGACTATAACAAAGAAGGGGGGGTGTCAAATTATTCTCCAAAGCACCAGAGGGCGGGACAAGAAACAATGGTTGGAAACTGATCAAGGAGAGAAACAACCTGGAATTAAGGAGAAATTTCCTAATAGTGAGCACAATTAACGGGAGAGAGAGATTGAGATTTTGTCTCTTCCTTAATTTTCAAGACTGCAGACCTCTGGGTTTCTGACCCGAAAATGTGACATTTTTTCCTTTTCCCCCCAAATGTATGTTTGGAAGGAAGGGTAGAGAAAGCAGTAGCTGCGGAATGCCACAAAGGTATAAAATGTGTGGCTTGAGTCGTCTACAAATTGCTTTCACAACTTGAGCCAAGGCAGCCATTGTTTGCCTTCTCTCCTTGTCTCTCCGCATCCAGAGTTGCACGCGTTTCTCTCCCAGCCTCCCCCAAATCAGATGCCAACTATGATGAGGATGAGGGGTAGTGTAGTCCACCAACATTGATGGACAGCTTCGGTTTGTCAAGGCTGGCTTACGTGTGTCGCCTTGATTTATTCATTTCCCCCTCACTTAAAACTTGACACGCAGCCTTGCCTCGTAGGAGAAGCTCGCTCTTATGGCCTGTGTTGCTGTTGCAGTTTTTCCAGCTCCGTTTTATGTGTATGTGGCACGGAGAGGCGAGAAATTAAATTAAAAGTAAGGCGCAAAAAGCCAGCCAGTTCAAGAAGGCCTCTTGGGTCCCCCACCCCCTTCCTCTCTAGCAAGCACATTGGCCTCCCACGTATTTTTTTTTCTTTTTTTAAAAAAAAATTCATTCTGGATTTGTATTTATGTTTTGGGATTAGGAGTCATATGTTGACGCACATGGAGTAGCGATTCAAAATTAATGCTAGCATAATGCAGCAGAAAGAGACCACCCAGTTAATGTCAGGATCCCTGGGTGGCCTTACTTGACACCGTTTCTTTCCCTGGTAATCCCCCCCATTCTTAAAATTGCTACCAAGGAACCTCTCAAGAGAATCTGGTCAAGCTAACCCAGGAGAAAAAAGCTGAGGTTTCCATTTGAAAGCCACCCCAGGGCCTGCCTAATAAGGAAGGAACGTAGCAAACATCCTTGTTCACCTCTCCTCCATCGAAGCGAGGCTGACCCCGTTCGAAAAATGGAGAAAATAATCATTCTTCCAGCTTCAGAAGCCGCGCTTTTCTTCGTCTCGTCCTTCTAACTACCGTCTTTCTCGGAAAACTCTAAAAGGTTTGCAACCGTACAATGTTCTGGGGTAGAATGATTTAACTACAGGAAGCCCTCGACTTACAACGAATTCGTTTAGTGGCCGTTCGAAGTTACAACGGCCCCAAAAATGTGACATAGGACCCTTTTCCACCCTTACGACCGTTGCAGCGTCCCCAGCGTCATGTGATCAAAATTCAGACATTTGGCCACTGGTTCATACTTACGACGGTCGCAGCGTCCCGGGCTCATGTGATTCCCCTTTTGCGACCTCTTAACAAGCAAATGGGGCAAGCCAGACTGTGCAATTGCAGTCACTCACCTCACAATTGTGGGGAGAAAGATCACGAAAGGGAGGCAAAATTTAATTAGCAGCCGTCTCGCTTAGCAACATAAAGTTTTAGTGTTTATTGGTCTACATTAAAATCTGGCCCTTTGTAAAATTTGACCTCAGTTTAGTTAAGCGATGTCAACAATGAATCAGGCTTGATTTTTTAAAAGTACAGGCGCGTCGCCTTTGAAATTTATTCTTTTCATTTAAAAATGTGTCTGGGGAAAAACAAAAACCAGACATTTCAGAAATGGAGACGATGCTTTCAGTCCTCAGGCTGATATTCCTGGGAAGAGCCAGCAACCCAGACCTGAGAAGTGACTCTTTTCGTTAATTCAGCCATTTAACAGTTTCTTTTGTTTAACAAACAAACTTTGAAGCCAGGCGGCAAAAGAAGGACCTGGGTCACTTCCAATATTTGAAAACTCTACTTTGGAAAAACGAAGAGCATCCAGGAACTTCATGAAATCTATGAGTCTCTCTCCTTAGTTACTTCTCTGTTCTGTTTGGCTTCCTGGTCCAGATGCTAATTTTTATCAGTCTGCCCTGTCAGAAAGCATGAAGTGATGTAAGCAACGAAACGTAGACTCTGGTTGGAAGGAGGAGGCTGAGAATCAAATCGCAGTGAAGGAGATGAATGAATTGC
Source organism: Vipera berus (assembly GCF_964194415.1). Lineage (NCBI taxonomy): Eukaryota > Metazoa > Chordata > Lepidosauria > Squamata > Viperidae > Vipera > Vipera berus. The sequence continues at coordinate 1,291,500 of NC_138208.1, read as the reverse complement.
TAACTGCTGCAAGCAAACGACTGGGAAAGGACCGTGTAACTTGAAGCAGGAAGACCAGAACACAACTTAGGGGCTGCAGCAAGGCGCATCTATCAATGCCGCATTCATTGGGACACCATCTGGTTAATTGCATTACGGAAAGCTTGCCCGACGCTCCTGTACGTGGCACCCCTCGGAAAGAGATGCCGCTACTTGTTATTAGAAAGCTAATATTACAACATCCTTTCCCGTCTGGCGACCTGGGAGTTGGGTTACTTCAGCTTTTCTGCTATTGTCGGAGTCATTTAAATATATCAGCACTGTTAATGCTGTGTTTTATGCTTTTGTGTCTGGCCTAAAGGCATAATGATATTTTACATTCTTCTTGATTTTTTTCTTTTTTCTTTTAAAAAAAAATCAACCACAGATGCTTAATTCCTGAACAAACACTAGAGAGGAAATAAATTTATCCTGGGTCTTGTATGATTTGAGCCTAGGGGAGCTGAACTGACCTTCCTGTTAAACCGTGAAAACTTGATTCCTTGTTTTTTAATGGCCTGAATTAGACATATAGAAACGAAATACCTTAAGATATTCATCCTAATCAGGCACTTATTACCATCTTTGATGGACATGCCCCAGAGCCAAAAGATTCTGGTCAAGAATACATATATGGTTAGAGAAAATTACTAGAAAATATACAGATTTTAAGCCAGAATTATTTTTGTTAGGCATAATTGTAGGAAACTATGAGAAGGAGTGTATACATCTAATTTTACATGTATTAACTGCAGCGAGAATTGTATTCACCCAACACTGGAAAAATGAAGGTTTACCAACAGAGGAAGAGTTAATTAAAAAAATTTTAGATTGTGCAGAAATGGATAGATTGACATTGAAAACGAAAGAGAAAGAAGATTCAGTTTATTTTAGAACATGGGATGTTTTTTATCAATGGCTAGAAAAAGAAGGTAGAGAGAAAAGAATTTAACATGTATTAGTAAGTTAAATGTTGGAAACCCAGGCATCTTGTGGACTGATTGTGTTGATCCTCTTCTGGTGCCCTTCACATCTTCCCACAAATCAAGCCAGCATTTGGCCAAGGTGCTTCTGAAGGTGATCTTGCTGTTCCGGATTTTTTTTTTTTAAAAAAACCAGTGTTTCAAATTCCCCCAAATTTCAGCCTCTTTTCTGCATATCTTGCCAGGATCATTTTTCTCACTCTCTACACACCTACCTTTAACCTCTTCATTGACTTAAATATTTGAAAGACGCCTTGAGTGTGTGTGTTGTTTTTCCTAAACGGTTATGCAAAAAAAGTCTGTTACGAACATTCTTCTTTTGTATAAAAATATGTCAATACGCTCCTATCGTGCATAACCTGTTAATCTGAACCTCAGCAGCTCTCAGACATGGGAAAAGATGGAGATTTTAGTGTTTCCATACGAGTTGGAGACCAGGTGTGTCACTAGAAGGCAAAAATCACGAAACTGTCTCTCGCTTTGGCTGTGTCGTGCCGAGGAATTCACTAGAGAAAGTGAATTATGTCTGGAAGAGTTAGCGGTAAAGGGAAAGCAGGCCGCCAAAGAACACGATGGCTGAACATCATCAAAGTGGACACCAGACAGAGCGTAGAACAACTCAAAGAAGTAGCGCAAGATCAGAAGAGGTGGAGGGATCAGGCCCGTAGAATCACCAGCAGTTGGGCATAACCGAATGGACAACCTCATCATGCCAATTGGAAGCCATGATTCCTAGTTAGTGGAGGAAGGCCAAGGGAAGAGAAAGACAACCTGAGCTGGTAGCAGAGAAACAGCCACCCACAGGCACTACCCTCCACTTGTATGAGACCTGTCTGTAGCTCCAAGGTGGCTTAAAGAGGCAGTTAGGATCTTGGAAGGCTGACGTTTAAAAATTTAGATTGCGCACATTCTGATGGTGCAAAATTGGAGAAAGGGCCCAGCTGGGCACCATAGAGATGCTATGCGAAATGATTTGAAAGCTGTGAGCATTTATTTAGTGGCTGCCTTTTATCTTAAGGCATTCAAGGACGGCAGATGAAACTCCTCTGTGCGTTTTAAAACAAGCTGGTCCCTGCGGGCTCTTGTATTGCCCCCCCCAATACTTAAAAGAGGGGGCTTGCTCAAATTTGGGGCTACCAGCACTTTGAGAGTGTTGCAAATCAATTGGGCAAGCGATAATGGGGAGAAAGCGAGCAATGGAATGAGAGCAATGGAATTTAAAGCAAGATAATTTCTAAGGCAGCACAATTTCTATGGGCTGCTTTATATCTTACGTTTGACTACACTTTTTTCCCGATCCGGAAGAGGTAAAAATACCAAGAGGCTGTCTATTTATGATTGATTGATTGATTGATTGATTGATTGATTAGCCCTTGGGCCATATCAAAGTGCAAAGTTCCAGAAACAAATTATTACTAAAATCTGATAAAAGCAATTTAAAATGAGATTAGATAAAGTACAATTTAAAATGAAATTGGAATAAAATAAAATGAAATTGGAATAAAATACAGTCCTGAATGAAATTCTAAAGCCCGTCATAAACAGAGGCAGACCGAAAGGCAGCACCTGTGCACTTAATTCTTTTAACCTTTCTGTATAGAAGAGAAATATTCAGATGCTGCGGAAGATGAATTAACTGTCCTAGGGGCCAACATTATAAGTGATTGAACAGGTAACCAAATACTTGCAAAGGACAAAGACACAGAAGAGTACCCAAAGCAAATTCACTTTGGAACTTAAGAGGGAGGACGTAATTATTTATTTGATTTATTTGCCGCCCACCGTGTTTCTGAGTGGCTGGTAGCATTCAATTGAAAATATTTTGCTCCCATGTTGAAGTAATTCTGAAATCCGCCATTTGGCTCCCTTGAAGTTTCTCAGCTGCCTTTCAGAGAAATTTGTGCGATCACAAAATTGACTACCCAACACCTGTTACAGCTCGGTTGGTGTCCGGTTACTAGGGTGACCCCCCCCCCAAAAGCATCTGGTAGGCCTGTTCTCATTGCATACTTGTTGTGTCACAATTATTCTTTGTGAAACGTTACCCAGAAACGCTGCACGTTGTAACACCACTTGTGCCCGATTTTCATCCAAGTCACTTTTCTCAAAGGCCTTTCTTTGGTTTTGAATTTTCTGTTCTCTTACGAGCACAATCGTGCCCCAAATTTCTGTGGTTAAGTGAGACATTTGTTAAGTGAGATTTGCCCCATTGTACCACCTTTCCTGCGACCGTTTATAAATGAATCGTTGCGGCTGTTCAGTTAGTAACACGGCTGTTAAGTTAACCCGGCTTTCCCCCTTGACTTTGCTTGTCAGAAGGTCGCAAAAAGGGATCATGTCACACACACACACACACACACACACACACACACACACCCAGGACACTGCGACCGTCGTAAATAGGAGTCAGTTGCCAAGCGTTTGAATTTTGATCATGTGACCGTGGGGAATGCTACGAGGGTCACGTGTGAAAAATGGTCACAAGTCACTTTTTTTCAGTACCGCTGTAACTTTGAACAGTCACTAAATGGGACTGTTGTTCGTTGAGGACTACCTGTCTCTTTTTGCAGAGTTTTCTCCCCGTATTTTCCATGGGCATCCTCACTGCAATTCTTCTGGAATGGACTTAATTCTAGGCCAGGGCTAGGCAAACCTTGGCTCTTTTTATGACTCGTGGACTTCAACTCCCAGAATTCCAGCATGGCTCAACCTCTCCCTTTCCCCTCAGAATGGCTGGCTCAGGAATTCTGGGAGTCGAAGTCCAGCAGTCATGAAGGGGCCATAGTTCCCCCATGCTGGCTCAGGAATTCTGGGAGTTGAAGTCCACGAGTCATAAAAGAGCCCAGGTTGCCTAGCCCTGGCCTAGAGGTTTAAGAAGCCAACAGCCTTGTTGGGAAAAGTAGGGTGAACATTTCAGCTGCTGCCATTGCTAAGATGAGCCCCACCCTCAAACAAGAAAAAGATAACCCATTGGAGAATTTGAGAGTGGTTCCTCTAATTTCTCTGCCTGCCCCCCCCCCCCCCCGGATAAATTTGACAGTCATTCATGTGAAATGGACTCCAGAAGATAGTAGAGGACAGGAAGGCCTGGAGGAACATTGTCCATAGGGTCGCGATGGGTCGGACACGACTTCGCAACTAACAACAACAACAACAACAACATGTGAAATGGAGGGCTCTAAACATGGCAACTTTAAGACTTGTGGACTTCAGCTCCCAGAATTGGAGGCTGAGGAATTCTGGGAGTTGAAGTCCACAGAAGTCTTAAAGTTGCCAAGTTTGGAGAGCCTTGATGTGTCCCATCATCCTGGTGAAAATAAGATTGGCCCCACCTTGACTCTCTAAAGACCCTTTTGAAAGACCTGAAGTCATGGTTTAGGGCCTAAACCATGGACAAACGGCTGTCCAGCCTCTTCTTGAGAACCTCCAGTGTTGGAGCATTCACAGCTTCTGGAGGCAGGTGGTTCCACTGGTTAATTGTCCTAATTGTCAGGAAGTTTCTCCTCAGTTGAATGACCCAAGCTTATAAGTTCCAGCATGCTTCAGACTCGGCATTTTATGCTGGACTGCAGCTGAGGGAAACCTTGACTACATCTTGGAAAAGAAGAGAAGAACACATCTTAGTCAAGTTCTTTGGCCAAGGTCTCTCCGAACATCCCCAAAGCATATCAAATCTCTCCAGAAAAGACTTTGTTGGATCTGAACCAGAGCTTCCAATTTAGAAGTGGTTCAGAAGATTGGGGGGGGGGGGAAAGCTCTATAGCATCTCTTTGAAAGAACCCTTTATCTATATAACCACCGCTTTTATCTGCCCTGTAAAACCAAGCAGTGAGATGATGGCTTGTTCCCACATGTTGCATTATCCGGCTTTTCACCAAAGGCATCGAGACACAACATGATAATTGACGGCAGAAAGGAGTCATCCTGGCAACTTCGTCCATTGGCAGGGAGAGAGGGGATGGGGAAATCGCCCCCATCTAGCTGGATTTCTTTTTTTTCTCTCTCTCTCTCTCTTTTTTTTTTAAAAAAAAGTTGATTAAAAGCAGTGGGCAGGTCCCACTTGAAGGTCACTTCATCGAGGATCAAAGGAAGTGTTTAATTGTTTAATGGAGATATTTCTCACGACACAGCTAACGGGTTTTCTCACAGCAGACCGATTGGAAATGGCCCGGCTAAACAATTTGTGGCCAGGACTCCACTCCGTCCTCCATTCTCTCTGTGTCTAGCTTGTTCTAATTTGTTGTTTTAACCTTCTGTCCTTGAGCGGGAGGCATGCAGCAACCATTGTGAGCAGAAGACTAACAGAAGTTACATTCTGTACGGCAACTGTATTGCCACAGGCTTAGTTTTTCCACCCTGGTGTCTGCTGAGGTAAGGCGTCTGTCCCGGAATGGGAAAGCAATGAACATAGCATAGAGATGACCTAATTATATTGCTGAAACTGGATGATTAGTGTCTTAGCCTGTGTTCGTTTAACTAAACCTCTGTTTTTCCTGCTATGGTCACAACACAAGAGAGCTTCCGGTTAGTTGCAACCTTAACTCTGCGCTGGGATTGAATGGAATTGACAGCCCTGCATAATGGACAGCTAACTGAGCTGGAAGGGACCTTGGAGGTCTTCTAGTCCAGCCCTCTGCTCCAGCAGGAGACCCTGTACCATTCCAGACAAATGACTGTCCAGTCTCTTCTTGAAAACCTTTAGTGACGGAGCACCCACAACATCTGGAGGCCAGCTGTTCCACTGCTTAATTGTTCTCCCTGTCAGGAAATTTATCTTCATTTCTAGGTTGGATCTTTTCAATGATCTTTTCACCTGTTACTTCTTCTCCTGCCCCGAGTTAACTTTTCTTTTTTTTTTCTTGCACTTACTGTGTGGAATTAATTAAAGATAGATTTACGGTCATTAAGAGCAAAGCGGTCAGCTTCCCAACTTATTTTCTGAAAAGTCATGCCTTCGTCTATAACGATTCCAGGGACAAGCTGGAATCAATCATAAGAGTAAACCACACCGTCAACACAGAGGATTGATAAAGATTCTGGCTTTCTCCTTCAAGCTTTATTTTCAATTGTCACAGGACAGCCAGAACAAGGAAAAGCTGTAGCTCCTCTGGATGTTCCTTAACATCATGATGGTGTCTACCACTGGAAAAAATACGTAAAATTGACAGTTACTTCTTCAGGATGCAGTTTGTCTTTTCTGCTTGAATGACTAACTGCAAATTCAGGCTGTGCTTCAGCCTCTCTAAAGGAGTCATCATGGTGCCTTGGACATTGAGTGACTTCTCCTTCACCATTGGAGGTCAATTCAGTGGCTTCAGCGCTGAGCAGAGGAGTGAAGTAGATGATCCCACCCCTCTGTAGGCTTCCTTCTCTCCATTTTCATTTATTCTTGTTCTGCCTACTGCGATTGGGACAATCAATTCTTTGGGCACTGAAAGTAACTCCCCACCTCCTCCCCACCTCTTCAGCTATCAGCCTTCCCTTCACGCTGGAAACCGTGGAGCCTTCTCCATCACTGAAGTGTAGGGTTAAGATTTGTGGACTTCAACTCCCAGAATTCCACAGCCTCCAGTTCCGGGAGTTGACGTCCACAAGCCTGAAGAGTGGTCAAAATTGGGACACCCCTGCTCTAGTAGTGTTCTGTACCAGCCTGCTACCGGCCCTGCAGAAAAGGCAGGGACAACCCCTTTTACAAGAAGGCAAGAGGCTGGAATTAAGCCTGCCAAATTTATTAACATAAAAACAGAGCAAAGAGAGCAAACACGAACCATGAAACAGGAGCTTTTCAAGCGGTTGCCTTCAGCAAACCAGCCCTCCCACGCATTCCCCTTTTATACAGTTCAGGGCGTGGCTTCTCTCTGCCTCCTTCCGAGGTGCCCCATTGCCTTCCTCTGTTTACTCCTGATTGACTGCCTCCTGCGTCGGGCATCCTTGAACAGGGCCAGCTGTGGGTCATCTTCATCCACGCTGTCAGGCTCACACAGCTGGGTCTCCGTCGTGACCAGGTGGGAGGGGCCTGGCTGAGGGCTCTGCGGAGCCTCAAGGCCATCATCAGCAACCTCTCCAACACCCCCCTCCTCCTCCTCCTCCTCTGAGTCGTCCGACCCAACTGCCGAACCCACAGGCTGACCCTGAATCACAACAAGTAGGATTTCACCGTAGCAGCCATTAGGTAATAATGATCCCAGAACACAACAAAATCAAAGGTCCATATTTATAATCCCTTTAACTGAACTGCTTTTACAGTTTTGTTTCAAGAAAAATAAAATGACTCCCGTCAAGAATATCCAACCGTTTGACATCATCGTATCTGGTTTAGGAGGTGAAGCAGGAACAATATAGATGTAGCATCAAGTTACACCCCCTCCATGGGTTGGAGAGAGTTTGGATATGGCTCTTTAGGAAAAGTGGGGGTCTCTCTTATTTCCTGTAAGTCTGGTTGAGAAAATGAGGAGTGGGCTTCAAACCGATTCTAACAATACTGGCATTTGCTAAAGAACAATATGCTGGCATGCACATATCTAGATTTTAATGAGGTAGCTTCCATTTTTCTTTGCTCCAGAACTTTACAGCCCAAAAATTAATTGACTGTTGGACAAGGGAAACAATAGGAAGTTTCCCTGTGTGTCATCCCACAATTTCCACAACAATATTTTGTTGTGATAAAGAATCCACCCAATTTAACCCAATTATTAGAGGATCAGATTTAATTCTGTGCCCAAAGATCAGGTGCGCGAATTCTTCCGTTGCTAGTAGGGATCATAAAACGGGTCGGGAAGACTGGCTGAGAAGTAACGAAGGCTGTAAGAGCAGAAAGTCAACAATATTTGCCAGACGTGAATCTGACTGAACAGTCAATTACGCGTTCTATGCTGTTTGTTTAAACACTTCACATCTACAAAAATAACTCTCCGAGGACCATAGCAGCTTCATCAAAGATACTCTGTTCTAAGTCTTTCTTCCACTTTTTAGGGAAATCACAATACTAATGTGTGGGGTTGGTTAACAGTTATTTAGTTTGTGATTTCACACAGTTAGTGTACTTCCCCCCCCCACTTTGCAGAGTTCAGACTTTCCCATGGGAATATTACATCAATTCTTTCAGAGTTTTATGTGTTTATCCTGGGTGGGAGAAATATTGCAAAACACTGACTTGGGAAATATGCGGAACACGATTATAGATGTTATTTTCAAATAATCGTTTGACACCGGGCAAAACTAGTTTAGAGAAATTTGTCTTAGCTTTCAGCTTTCTGTGCTTTTCCCCCCCCCCTAAGTTTTATTTCTTCTCTCTCTTTTGAAAGAAGCCATAAGATAGTAAGAGTGGTATTTAGAGTTAGTTAAGGAAACCAAGCTGGAAAGCAGATTGTGAATTCAAATCCCACCTTAGACATGAAAACCAGCCGGGTGACTTGAACCAGCCCCCCCTTCTCAGCCCAATTAATCTGACGGGGGTGTTGTTATGGGGGGGAAGAGGAGGAGGGAGGATTAGGTGTGCACGTTGCCTTGAGTGTTGTTTCATAAGTGCAGTAACCAAATCAATCAGTCAATATGGGTGATTTCAGAATATTTGAGAAAATATTTAGGAGCGGAACTGAGAATAAATGAGCAAATGCCCAAAACTGGTTCTGTTTCCCCATTTTGACCATCTGCTTTAGAATATGAAAACTAACACTGGTAGACTGGACTCCCATCTGTCAGAAATGGTGTAGGTCTCCTGCTGGGGTGGGGGGTTGGACTAGATGACCCTTCCAACTCATTCTATTCTATTCTATTCTATTCTATTCTATTCTATTCTATTCTATTCTATTCTATTCTATTCTATTCTATTCTATTCTATTCTATTCTATTCTATTCTATTCTATTCTATTCCATCCCATCCCATCCCATCCCATCCCATCCCATCCCATTCCTTTCTATTCTATTCTTCATTCCTATATTCTGTTCTGTTCTACTCTTCTCTACTCTACTCTTCTCTACTCTACTCTACTCTACTCTACTCTACTCTACTCTACTCTACTCTACTCTACTCTACTCTACTCTATTCTATTCTATTCTTCATTCCTATATTCTATTCTGTTCTATTCTACTCTACTCTACTCTACTCTACTCTACTCTACTCTACTCTATTCTTCATTCCTATATTCTATTCTGTTCTATTCCACTCTACTCTACTCTACTCTTCTCTACTCTACTCTACTCTACTCTACTCCATTTCATTCCATTCCATTCCATTCTATTCTATTCTATTCTATTCTATTCTATTCTATTCTATTCTATTCTATTCTATTCTATTCTATTCTATTCTATTCTATTCTATTCTATTCTATTCTATTCTATTCCCTCAAAGCATAAAGTATGAATGATTTACTTTAGAACCGGTGAATGTTATTTTGTACGGCATCTGCTGAAGAAGTGTGATGGTGACATTCAGAACATTTTCTTCAAAAGGAGCCGCAAAAATACATTTTTGAGAATAGAGGTCTGGAAGTCACCATTACCCAGTGAATTTGCTGTCAGTTGCCTTTTCTGTGGCTTGATTGCTTTTTTTTAATTAGTTTGTTTGTTTTAGAGTTCTGTGGCTGTGTTTTAGAGTGAGACCCCAGGAAACGTACAGCCCCTTTCAAAATCCAAACAAATACTGAGATCGAGTGAATCAAATGAAAACAGCGCCTATACAACGGCCTACGCACCAAATTTCTTCTCTAAAGCTGGGGTCTCCAAACTTGGCCCTTTTATGAATAGTGGACTTCAACTCCCAGAATTCCTCAGCCAGGCACGCCTGGCTGAGGAATTCTGGGAGTTGAAGTCCACAAGTCATCAAAGAGCCAAGTTTGAAGACCCCTGCTCTAAAGACTTCTGCTCTCCGTTAGAAGAATTAAGGAGGAGGAGAATTGGCAGAACGTCTTTGGAAGATAAAATCTACCCATCTTAAAAGTTTCCCAAGGTTGAGAAACTCTTGACTTCCATACTCAGAACCATCCTGGGGGGGGGGGGGAAGCTGACCTTTGAACAGTTTAATTGGATCGTTGGTTGCTTTCATCGTGGTCAAAGTTTATGGCAGAGCTGGGCTCCTATTGAGAGAGAACTATGATGTATCCTTATACCTTTTTAAAAAAAAATCTTTTTTTTTAAAGTGTAGCTATTTTATTATTTTTGAAAACATGCCCCCCCTAGAATTAAGCTGTCTGGTACTTAAATGGTTTAGGGCAGGGATAGGCAACCTTGGCTCTTTTATGACTCAGGAATTCTGGGAGTTGAAGTCCACGACTCATAAAAGAGCCAAGGTTGCCTACCCCTGGCCTAGGCCTAGGCCGCTTTATGACTCGTGGACTTGAACTCCCAGAATTCCTGAGTCAGCTATGCTGAGGGGAAAGGGAGAGGTTTCCAAGCTGAGCCATGCTAGCTCAGGAATTCTGGGAGTTGAAGTTTACGAGTCATAAAAGAGCCAAGGTTGCCTACCCCTGGCCTAGGCCTAGGCCGCTTTATGACTCGTGGACTTGAACTCCCAGAATTCCTGAGTCAGCTATGCTGAGGGGAAAGGGAGAGGTTTCCAAGCTGAGCCATGCTAGCTCAGGAATTCTGGGAGTTGAAGTTTACGAGTCATAAAAGAGCCAAGGTTGCCTACCCCTGGCCTAGGCCTAGGCCGCTTTATGACTCGTGGACTTGAACTCCCAGAATTCCTGAGTCAGCTATGCTGAGGGGAAAGGGAGAGGTTTCCAAGCTGAGCCATGCTAGCTCAGGAATTCTGGGAGTTGAAGTTTACGAGTCATAAAAGAGCCAAGGTTGCCTACCCGTGGCCTAGGCCTAGGCCGCTTTATGACTCGTGGACTTCAACTCCCAGAATTCCTGAGTCAGCTACGCTGAGGGGAAAGGGAGAGGTTTCCAAGCTGAGCCATGCTGGCTGAGGAATTCTGGGAGTTGAAGTCCACGAGTCATAAAAGAGCCCAGGTTGCCTACCCCTGGTTTAGGGTCCCAGATTCTGTTCATCTCAATTCACATAATGCCACTATCGAAATGTTATGGGGCAATCGCTCTCAGCGATTCTCGTGGTGTCAAGTGTGTATGTTCTGGGAGCTCTTGGGATAATCAATTTTGACATAATACTTTGTGCTATAGTTGATTCTTCGGCCAGTTGCAGAGTTTTCACCAACCCCTTGACCATAGTTATGGGCCAGTGCTGGTGCCTCAGTTACTCTGAACGTGCTAGCATTTCTCTATTCAGCTTGGCCATTGACCATGGATGCACATCTGGTTTGGCCATGCCTTGATGATAGGGAACTGACCTTTCTCCAGTTTCCTATAAGTGGGGTCACACTATGCTACGGTCTGGAGGACTGTTTTAAAATCTGCTCGATTGACCGGCTTTTATGAGGATCGCCTCATATCTGCAGAGAAGATAACAGAATAGCAGAGTTGGAAGGCACCTTGAGGTCTTCTAGTCCAACCCCTTGCTATTCCAGACAAATGGCTGTCCAATTTCCTTTTAAAAGCCTCCAGTGATGGAGCACCCACTGCTTCTAAAGGCAAGCCATTCCACTGGTTGATTGTTCTGTCAGGAAATTTCTCCTTAATTCCAGGCTGCTTCTCTCCCCGGTTAGTTTCCATCCATTGTTTCTTGTCCTGCCTTCAGGCACTTTGGAGAATAGTTTGACCCCCTCATCTTTGGGGCAGCCCTTTAGCAGGGGGACCAGCAGAAATGATCCTCATCAGGGGTGCCCTGGTTCTTCTCCATATACCGTAGAAGTGAGGAACTGAAGGAGATTAATGCAACCATTTAATGTGAAACATTAAAAAATATTCTGCTGTTCTTAGATTTCTTTTTTCCTTCCTAACATTTTCCCGTAAGTGCAGAGTTCTGCTTTTTTTGGATCCACCAAGCGTTGATCCATTTGTGCACAACAGGGAATGACCAGTCGGACTATCGCCCAAGCTTGACATGGCTTCTTAGAATTATCCTCAGGAATTTTTAAGTCTGGAGGAAAAAAGAAATTGAAATGAGCCTTTTAAAAACAGAACGGACAACATGTTTATTGGCGTAAGAGGACCATTTTTCATGCATTGTTAGTAAAGCTGCAACTGCAAGTTAGAGGAACAAAAACAGTTCTCAGCCTCATATTTACTTGATAATGCCGATAGTTTCGTGTGTTCCATAGTACATGTTGCAAAAGTAATATTTTTTAAGATGAAGCGCAAAGTGCCAGCAGTTTTAATTTCAGTGTAGGGAAAAGGCGTGCTCAGTTGTCAGAGTTTGAAAATATTGTTTTGATGGATTGTGAGTATACTCCAGGTATTGTAAATCACCTTCTTGTAAATCACCTACAAATCGACTTGTTTCCATCTAGAAGGTCTAAGCGCACAGCAGAGTCAGACAAACAAGCTCATGTTAAATTATTATTCTTCCAAGATTTTTTTTTTAAAAAAAGCAGCCTCCAATTCATTCCACATTTTTACCAATTTAGCTTTCAAGACCCCAAAGTCCCTATTCATAAAGGCTCCATTTTGCTCCACGGGGAGCTGAGACAGAACCAGCCAAAGAGACTTCAAACAAGCGGTGGGCAATTTACCGCGGTCTGCTCGGCTTCTCTCCCTTCCCTTCCTTTATCTTGTTTAATGTTAATTGTTATTCCCGCCACACAGATGTGCAGGGGGTGGGATGCGCCAGGCACACACTCGGCGTGCAGTGGGAAAGCAGAGACCCCGGGCGTCGGGCGTCGGAGTCCTTAAGCCAGAGCACGCGGCCACAGAGAGCAAGACGCCTAGCGCTTGGCTGCACTCTTTCTGATCCTTCCTTTGATGGATCAAGCTGTTTTGTGACGCTTTATTTAAGCAGAGATTTGCAAGGTGCTACGGCGCCCTTTCCTTGAGCATCTCTGGGTAGCCTTGCTGGATAAATGTGCAGAGGAGGGCAGCTGCTAGGAATAGAAACTCAATCATTTTCCTCTGCCTTCCTAGCTATGGATATTTACTCCTACCCCAAAGGGTCACACATGAACCTAGAACTAAGGAGAAATTTCCTGACAGTAAGCACAATTAACCAGTGGAACAACCTGCCTCCAGAAGTTGTGAATGCTCCAACACTGGAGGCTTTTAAGAAGAGAAATAGTACAGGGTTTCCTGCCTGAGCAGGGGGTTGGACTAGATGACCTCCAAGGTCCCTTCCAACATTATTATTATTATTATTATTATTATTGATCATCGCACAGTCAGCCAGATGTTCAGACTGGATTTGGCATTTTTGTCTACCTGTCGAGTCCTTACCAAGGACCTGGGATAGGCAGATGTGGATGTTTGATGGTATTACAGATCTCGTCGCAGGATGGAAGCAGTTCCTAGTAAGGCCGCCTTTTGCAATTGACTAATGGCAAACTTGTCAATGTTGTTGTTGTTGTTGTTGTTATTATAGATAAATCAAATTGGCTAATCTAATTCTTACTTTATGTATTGTGCATGGTTTCAGTCAGTGCCAATTTATGGCACTACAAAAGGGTGAAATTGTAGTCCTTGAATTACAAACCTTCATTTAGTGACCATTCAAAGTTACAACAGCCTCCCTTCACACACACACACACACACAAAGTAACTTTTGACCGTGTTTCACCCTTCTGACCATTGCAGCATCCTTGTGGTCACTTGGTCAAAACTCAGACGCTTGGGAACTTGCATGTGTTTCTGACGGTCGCAGCGTCCTGGGGGGATCACGTGATCCCCCTTTTGTGACTGTCTGACAAGCAACGTCAAGGGGAAAGCTACATTTCACTTAACAAACATGCGACTAACTTAACAACTGCAGGGATTTGCTTAACAACCTGTGGGCAAGGAAGGTTGCAGAACGGGGCAAAACTCACTGAGCAGCTGTCTCACACTGGAAGGGAAAATTTGGGCTGAGTTGTGATCCTAGGTCTACCAGTATTGTTGCAGTTAGTGCATTCAGAGGCACATAGAGCATATTCTTTACATGGAGAGCATCCCGGTTCAGTGTGCGAATTTCGAACATGAGGACAGAAGAGATTTTTGGAAAGTCACTGCCAGTCACAACAATGATTAGGAATTGCTGTGTCTCCAACCCATGGATACCTCTCTCCCTTTGGAACTTGAGAAGACCTCTACTACAAGGGACTCTACTTGTAGAAAGAGTGCCACTATGGGTGCAATTACATTTCAGACAGAGACAATTTTTTTTGGCTAGATTAAAGTATTTTCATCTTTATTTATGCAAGTTCAGAACGTATCTGACTAACTAATTAAAATGAATGGAAAGCCCCTTTATTAGGTTGACTGCTAATGATTCCCCTGCTATCTGGTTCCTTTGAATTTCCTACCTGGAGGAAAACATACACGTAATAGGAATAGCATTTAGACTTATATAGCGCTTCGCAGAGTTTTACAGCCCTCTCTAAGCGGTTTACAGCCTCAGCATCTTGAGGACCCCCAACAATCTGGCTCCCCATGAAAAATCCCCCTCAGACACCTGGGTGATCAGTGCAAAGCTGTGAAAATACTGTAGACAAATTAAACGGGTCAGAGCTCCCGAATTCAGTGAGATATTCTGAGGAGAATTCTCTAAGGAGAATATCTGGTTATTTTTATAAGTCTGAGAATAAATGTCCATTTTCAAAGTTGTACAGGTAGTTGGAATACCTTTCTTCTACCTAAGCATTGAATTTTTGTTAATTGTTTTTAATGGAAACATCCAGCCAATCTGGAGTGTTTGAATATGATCGCTAGTATAATGGTTCGATTTGTGCTTACCTTTGAAGCAAAAAGAAAAAAAGAAGTAAAAGCCTTTGAACTCTAAGCAGTTTTCTTTAATAAACTCTTTCCTGGTCCTGTGTCAAAATTTGAGGGTTCCACTTTTAATAATCAGGGTGGTTTTAACAGTTTCCTGATGCTCCTTCATGCTCATTAGAAAACCTTGTGTCTGACAGAGCTGATGGAGCCGTCTAATATCTGTAATTATGCTGTAAAGACCGTCTCCAGAGACTCTGGGATGAGAGGTTTCTCATTTTCCGATTCCTTTGTTAAATCTTCTTGTTTCTTCTGCACTGGGCTGAGTGCTTAGGGAGATCAGAAACCGCAACCGCACTCAGACACTCTCCTGGCAAGAGAATAAAAAAGAAAGGTCCCTCAGGTTTGCAGGGCATCCTTGTTTATGAAGATGACATTTTTAAACCTGGCTGCCTAATCAGAAGGAGGAGGAGGAAGAGGAGGAGGAAAGAAGAGGAGGTGGAGCAGGAGGAAGAGGAAGAGAAGAAGAAGAAGAAGAAGAAGAAGAAGAAGAAGAAGAAGAAGAAGAAGAAGAAGAAGAAGAAGAAGAAGAAGAAGAAGAAGAAGAAGAAGAAGAAGAAGAAGAAGAAGAAGAAGAAGAAGAATCAGGAGGAGGAGGAGGAGGAGGAGGAGGAGAAAAGAGGAGGTGGAGAAGAAGAAGAAGAAGAAGAAGAAGAAGAAGAAGAAGAAGAAGAAGAAGAAGAAGAATCAGGAGGAGGAGGAGGAGGAGGAGGAGGAGAAAAGAGGAGGTGGAGAAGAAGAAGAAGAAGAAGAAGAAGAAGAAGAAGAAGAAGAAGAAGAAGAAGAAGAAGAAGAAGAAGAAGAAGAAGAAGAATCGAGGAGGAGGAGGAGAAAAGAGGAGGTGGAGCAGGAGAAGAAGAAGAAGAAGAAGAAGAAGAAGAAGAAGAAGAAGAAGAAGAAGAAGAAGAAGAAGAAGAAGAAGAAGAAGAAGAAGAAGAAGAAGAAAGAAGAAAGAAGAAGAAAAGGTCAAAGGTTTAGGCCTCAACACAGAGAACAAAGGGGCATGAACATCCTCATGAGATTCTTCAAGTGTCTCTCTAGAATTCCAGACCTCATTTCCTCTGCTCTGTAGCTATTTTGATCAGTGGGTTTGTCTACTGCCTCTTGAAAGAGATAAATCAAGTAACCGGCCAGATAAGGAGCATTCCACATGATGGCTTGCATTACTCTTTCCTGTCTACAGTTCTGCAGAAATTTGCCATTCTGAAGGCCTGTCCAAGGCAGAAATAACAGGGCAGCTCGAGAAAATGAAGGTCAATGTTAGGCTTAAGGGTTCCTCACCATTCTGAGCACTCCCCTCCTGAAGGACACGTGTCCTGGGCCATTGACAGGAGAGCCATCCCAGGCTCCAAGAGGGCAAGGCTAAGGCTCTGGGGGTGGAGGTAGTGCGACTTGGTTGCTTCAACAACTCTCTTAGTTTTTTGTTTTTTAAAAAAAAAATTTAGACTTAATTTTAAAAATATTTAAATTACAAGAGCATTGTAGCACAACAATGAACTGCTTTAATGTTTACTGCATTGTGAAAATTCTCTCTGTGTGACATAATTGTTATTAATAAGTTTCTGTAAGCTCCAAATACAAACTCATTCATTTATGAGAGAGAGAGAGAGAGAGAGAGAGAGAGAGAGAGAGAGAGAGAGAGAGAGAGAGATTAAACTGCTAGATTAAAATACAGTTCAGCACTTTGCATCTACTTAATGCTTTTCCCTCTCTTAAAAAATTGCACTTCTTCAGGTGCGTTGGGAAGAGTCTGAGGGCCATAGTCAACCTTTTCAAAAGACCTCAGCCATTCTGCTCTCCATTCCAGTGAAACCTCCCTTGGTTAAAGGACAATTTAATGTGAAAGGCGAGGTTTAGTGGTTTATTTATTTATCTTGGTGTCCAGCCAGATCATTGCTTTAAAAGCTGGTCTGAAATGCAGAGGGGCCATGACCTACAGTTGGGGTGGCCTGTAGACGGACCTGAAGTTAAGATCCACTTTCTGAAGAAAGGGGACAGGATTCAGAAGTCCAGTTGCTAAACCAAAGCCTGCCGTCACTGAGCTGGTTACTCAGATAACTGGTTGTAAGCTTCAGAAGAACGGTGTTTTAAAAAGGACGGAGAGGAATAACAGAATAACAGAGTTGGAAGTGACCTTGGAGGTCTTCTAGTCCAACTGTCTGCTCAAGCAGGAAACCTTATAGGGTTAGGGTTAGGTCCCCATGAACCCGAAGAGCAAAATGGACATCGCCAACAAATTCAGAGTGCTTGGGTATGGTTAGGAGGGCACTGACTTTTCTAGCCTGCCGTATCTATGTTTCCTGGGAAAATACATGGGAAAATCCCATTGGAAGAATAGCCCACTTAGGGTTAGGGTTAGGTCACCATGAACTCATAGAGCAAAATGGACATCGCCAACAAATTCGGAGTGCTTGAGTATGGTTAGGAGGGCACTGACTTTTCTAGCCTGCCGTATCTATGTTTCCTGGGAAAATACATGGGAAAATCCCATTGGAAGAATAGCCCACTTAGGGTTAGGGTTAGGTCACCATGAACTCATAGAGCAAAATGGACATCGCCAACAAATTCAGAGTGCTTGGGTATGGTTAGGAGGGCACTGACTTTTCTAGCCTGCCGTATCTATGTTTCCTGGGAAAATACATGGGAAAATCCCATTGGAAGAATAGCCCACTTAGGGTTAGGGTTAGGTCACCATGAACTCATAGAGCAAAATGGACATCGCCAACAAATTCGGAGTGCTTGAGTATGGTTAGGAGGGGACTGACTTTTCTAGGCTGCCCTGTCTATGTTTCCTGGGAAAATACATGGGAAAATCCCATTGGAAGAATAGCCCACTTAGGGTTAGGGTTAGGTCACCATGAACTCATAGAGCAAAATGGACATCGCCAACAAATTTGGAGTGCTTGGGTATGGTTAGGAGGGCACTGACTTTTCTAGCCTGCCGTATCTATGTTTCCTGGGAAAATACATGGGAAAATCCCATTGGAAGAATAGCCCACTTAGGGTTAGGGTTAGGTCACCATGAACTCATAGAGCAAAATGGACATCGCCAACAAATTCGGAGTGCTTGGGTATGGTTAGGAGGGCACTGACTTTTCTAGCCTGCCGTATCTATGTTTCCTGGGAAAATACATGGGAAAATCCCATTGGAAGAATAGCCCACTTAGGGTTAGGGTTAGGTCACCATGAACTCATAGAGCAAAATGGACATCGCCAACAAATTCGGAGTGCTTGAGTATGGTTAGGAGGGCACTGACTTTTCTAGGCTGCCCTGTCTATGTTTCCTGGGAAAATACATGGGAAAATCGCATTGGAGGAAAATTCCATTTACCATTTCAGACAAAAAGTTGTCCAATCTCTTCTTAAAAACCTTCAGTGATGGAGCACCCACGATTTCTGGAGGCAGGTTGTTCCACTGGTTAATTGTCCTCACTGTCAGGAAGTTTCTCCTTAGTTCCAGGTTGCTTGTCTCCTTGGTTAGTTTCCCTCCGTTCCTTCTTGTCCTGCCTTCGGGCGCTTTGGAGAATAGCTTGACTCCCTCTTCTTCGGGGCAGCCCCTGAGATATTGGAACGCTGCTATCATGTCGCCCCTACTCCTTCTTTTCAGTAGACTAGACAAAATTCAGCTGAAGAAAAGCATATGGACTTGGAGGCTGGATAAATATAGTTTTGGGTCACATCACTTCCTCCTTGTAAACTAAAGCAAGCTACTTTCTTTTGGAATCCTTCCTTCTGCTTGTGGCTTGGATAAAATGAATTTTACTCTGTGATCTTTCTGGAAATCCCACTCATCTGTTTTCTCCTTGCCTCACTGGCTACAGGAATAATAAACTCATTGTTTGGTATCCACAATGGCACTCTTCACACTCCAGGAGGGAGGGGTTGGCAGGCTTGGAGTCATCCCAAATATTGCATGAGTACAAAAGTATTTAGGAAAGGAGAAGTCTTAAAGGTAGAGAGAGAATATCCAGAAGGATGAATGCCGGCTAACCCTTCAGGTGCCATGAAAATATCCTTACCCAAACTGGTGTCTGAAGATGATCAAAAAACTGGAGTGAGACTGCACCCAAAGACCTTGAACCCTACACCCCAAAGTCTTTCTCTTCAAGCTCATATCTTTCATGGGGGGAGGAAGGGGTTAGTCAACTCCTGGTCACTTGCTGAACATTGAGTATAGGGTGTCAGTTGAGGGGATTGAGGTAAGCATGTCATCAGCCTGTGGATTTGTTGAAAAGTACATTCATAGTCTAGCCCAGGAGTCCTCAACCTTGGCAACTTTAAGACTTGTGGACTTTGACTCCCTCTTCTTTGGGGCAGCCCCTGAGATACTGGAACAGTGCTATCCTGTCCCCCCTTGTCCTTCACTTCATTAAACTAAAGGTAAAGGTAAAGATTCCCCCGCACATGCGTGCTAGTCGTTTCCGACTCTAGGGGCCGGTGCTCATCTCCGTTTCAAAGCCGAAGAGCCAGCGCTTGTCCGAGGACGTCTCCGTGGTCATGTGGCCAGCATGACTAGACGCCAAAGGCGCACGGAACGCTGTTACCTTCCCACCGGAGTGGTCCCTATTTTTCTACTTGCATTTTTACGTGCTTTCGAACTGCTAGGTTGGCAGAAGCTGGGACGAGTAACAGGTGCTCACTCTGTTACGTGGCACTCGGGATTCGACCTGCCAAACTGCCGACCTTCTGATCGACAAGCTCAGCGTCCTAACCTAGCGTCCCTCTTTTCATTAAACTAGACATTACCAATTCCAGCAACCGTTCCTCCATTTCAGCTTCCAGTCCCCTAATCATCTCTGCTGCTCTTCTCTGCACTTCTCTGCACTCTTTCTAGAGTCTCAACATCTTTTTTACTTTGTGGTGACCAAAACCGGATGCCGTATTCCAAGTGTAGCCTTGCGAAGGCCTTGTAAAGTGGTATTAACACTTCATATGACTTTGATTCTATCCCTCTGTTGATGCAGCCTAGCACTGTGTTGGCTGTTTTGGAAGCTGCAGCACACGGCCGGCTTCTATTTAAGGGATTGTCCACTAGGATTCTGAGATCCCTCTCACAGTTGCTACTATTTAGCTGTATTGTATTGTATTGTATTGTATTGTATTGTATTGTATTGTATTGTATTGTATTGTATTGTATTGTATTGTATTGTATTGTATTATTGTACTGCCTTGCCTTGCCTTGCCTTGCCTTGCCTTGCACCACGTTGAACAGAAAATGGTAACGTGAAGGCACATTGGCGACAGTGACCATAAGGGAAGTCAAGACAAAAAGTCAAAAATTGGGTAGCTAATAAATTCAAATAAATAGGTGAAATGAAGTGGGGCTCCCAACTGCGTAACTAAAGCCCTATGCTAGACAGGCAGAGTGGATGAAAAAAATATCACAGGTGGTCCTCAGCTCACAAGAGTCCATTTAATGAACATTCAAAATTACAATGGCACTGGAAAAAAAGTGACTTAGGACTTCTATTTCACACTTACCACCGTTGCAGCATCCCCGGTGGTCACGTGATCGAAATTCAGAGGCTCGGCAACTGGCGTGTGCTTCTGACGGTTGCAGTTGTCCCGGGGTCACATGATCCCCTTTGGCGACCTTCTGACAAGCGAAGTCAACGGGGGAAATTAGTGTCACAATAGACTGGTTATTAACTTAACAACTGCAGCGGTTCACTTAACAACAGGTCTTAAAATGGGGCAAAGCTCACTTAACCCGTGTCTCAGCGACATAAACATTGGGCTCGGTTGTGGTTACAAGCCGATTAAATAGAAAGAATGGCGAAAGGACTTTAAGTATCCTCTCCATTGCTCAGGGGTTTTTTTCTTCTTAAGGAGGCCTTGCTTTAGAAATTAGCCATGTTTATTGGTTTGCCCCGTAAATGATTACCCGGTGCTCTCTTCCTGGATATGGGAGCATGGATTGTAATTTAATTTATACCTTTGGTTGCACAACGGCCATGCATCAGTGACAAATGCTGTCCTATTCCAAACATTTCACCCGTCCTCGGAGATAGAAATTGCCTTTGACTTGTCTTCGCTGTAGGGTTCAACCCCAATGTTTGTGCAAGGGGAGAGGGCTTTGCTAATTTGAGATCCGTCAGCTCAAGGTGAAAGCTTTATCTCTTTTAAATCCCATCTTCAATTCACTTCCCTGCTGCCTATTTTGAGCAGACCTACCGTAAATGAGAACCTTGTTCTCTAGTTTGCATAGGAAGGTATTTTGCTATAAATGTATTTGTTTGAACAAGTATTTGGGGCACACAGTCTTCTGTAAAGAAGTAAAACCGACCCTTTAATTACGCGGGCTAATATTTGTAGATATGGCCCTGGGTAGCTGAAAATACTTCTGCGGTGAATCCATGTAGAAATTAGGGCTGGCTGAGGAATTCTGGGAGTTGAAGTCCACAAGTCTTCAAGTCTAGGCTGGCAGTTCATCCAAAGAGTGGGCCATGAATCCTGAGCGCCGAATTCCTTCTGCTTCTCACCTTAAAACATTTTCACCACGATCCAAAGGTGTCTTGACTCTGAACTCGGAGTACTCCGCTAAGAGAAATTGGGAAATGCTGCCCTAAAATGAGAAAAAAACATAAGGAGGCAGACATGATGCAGATGTTGATATAGACACAGATAACATTACCTCCACACACAACCACACTCTCGGAAGGTGGGGTTTATTTATTTTTAATTTAAACACTTTTTAAAAGGGTCTGCAATCTTTCTTTCTTTATTTTTTCCCCCAGGTTAACAGAAACCCACCGTGCAGCTGTCAAGGTCATAAGGAGGATGCAGTATTTTGTAGCGCGGAGGAAATTTCAGGTAACGTAGACCAGAACTAATTAAGGAGAAACTTCCTGACAGTGAGGACAATTAACCAGTGGAACAGCTTGCCACCAGAAGTTGTGGGCACTCCATCACTGGAGGTTTTAAAGAAGAGGCTAGACAGTCCAGAGGCTGGACTAGAAGACCTCCAAGGTCCTCCGCCAAAGAGACCGGCCAGGGAGGGATTCCCCCCTCCCTCTAGATCCCAGACGGGAATCGCCTGCAGCCAGACCGGACCTTCCCCTCGGACTGGCCGGACGGGCAACGGACTTCAGTCGCCATCTGGTTTTCCTGGGATTTCCTGATATCCGCTTCTGCTTAAAAAGAGCGACTGGGAAGAGGGGCGAGAGGAGAGGTGCCAGCTCGGTGCCCCCTCCTGCCCGCCTTTCGTGCCCGTTATTTACGGGTTGAGTAATTCTAAGCCTTTGCTCGGGGGGCCCGGCCGCTTTCCATTTTGCACCGCTTAACTTGCATAAATCTTTTAATTCCGCACCAACAAAGGGAGGTTTGGAAAATTAAACTTTATTGGGAAAGGAGAAAATCAATTATGCATTTGGAGAGCTCCTTTTTTCCTCCCCCCCCCCGGGTTTTGTTTTCAAAACCCTTGTAAACATCTGGGCTCTGAGCCATGGCGATTCAATAGCAAGAAACACCCCCCCCCAAAAAAAACCCCACCCTCCCCCAGATCTGGAGCGTAACGGGTGCCCCCAAAGAAAGTGCTCTCAAAGCCCCCTGCCAGCCGGTCCAGAGCCATCCTGGCAGAAGTGCCCTGCCGGGGAAACAATGGCGGCTGTTTTGCTGGCCAGGAGCGAGGATGGGTCAGCCTCTCTCGGCGGGGAAGGGGGAGGCGAAGGGGGGGTTTCGTCAGCTTTTGAAAATGGCCAGGATAGCAAGCCTCTTTCCAAGCAGACTGGAGCCCTGCTAAAGACTCCACTAAAGTAGCTGTTCTCCTTCCTTCCTTCCTTCCTTCCTTCCTTCCTTCCTTCCTTCCTTCCTTCCTTCCTTCCTTCCTTCCTTCTTTCTTTTCTTTCCTTTGTTTTAGAATAGAGCCGCAAGGGACCTTGGAGGTCTTCTAGTCCAGCCCCCTACTCAAGCAGGAGAACCTAGCCCGTCTCAGACAAGGGACTGTCCAATCTCTTCTTAAAAATATGATTTTCTTTTCTTTTCTTTCTTTTCTTTCTTTTCTTTCTTTTAAAATAGAATAGAGCAGAGCTGGAAGGGACCTAGGAGGTCTTCTAGTCCAGCCCACCCACCCCCCTGCCCCCCGCTCAAGCAGGAAAACCTATACCATCTCAGACCAATGACTGAATAGTCTCTTCTTAAAATTATGGCTTTCTTTCTTTCTTTCTTTCTTTCTTTCTTTCTTTCTTTCTTTCTTTCTTTCTTTCTTTCTTTCTTTCTTTCTTTCTTTCTTTCTTTCTTTCTTTCTTTCTCTCCTGATTCTTCCCCCCCTCTCCTTTCCTCTTCCATTTCTAGGGCTCCCATGGCTGGGCTCCAAGCACGATTCCATAGCACCCCGGAGGTGCTTAATGCATGCTAATAGTTAGCCGAGTCTCTGGCAGAATGGAAACAAACAATCCAGCTAATGAGCTGTTGTTCGTTATTTTTCAATTACCAAGTTTTTCCAGGGTACCTTCTCCCTCCCCTCCCCTCCCCCCCTTTTTTTGGGTCTTCTCTCTTGAACCCTAGCCAAAAAACTCGCCCCAGATTCCCTACTGGGCTTATGTAGATTCCCAACCCTCAAAAAGCCAGCCTGGAGTCTCTGCTCAACGCTTCTCCCCTCTGTTTACTCCATTAATAGTAGCCTTGTCATGGAAATTTACCAGGTTTACTTTTGGGGAGGGGGCCTTTTCCCTTCTCTCTCTCTCTCTCTCTCTCTCTTTTTTTCTTTTAGTGCTCAGTCCCAGCCAACCCCACTGGCCCTTGCAGTCCCAGCGACAATGCCGTCCGATTGCAAATGAAAATTAGGAGTTTGTTTTAAAACTGTTTTGCCTCTTCCCCCCCCCCCAGACTTGTTTGCTTCCTTGCGGGCTGTCCCCAAATTCCTATGCAGAAGGGGGGGGGGACTCTTTGATTTTATTTATTTATTTACTTATTTGAAAAGTCTGCAAGTGGATCGTCTGAGACGTTCTTTAGTACGTGCTAAATACTAAAAGAGTAATATTTTTTTTAAAAAAGCAAAACACACCTTCGGATAAAGAGACATCTGCCTGGCTCCTCATTGCTCCCTCTCCCCCCCCCATCACCAAAACCCCCCCCCCAGGGATTTCTTGACGTCCAGGGGCAAAAATGTGGCCCTCTTGCCTCTAAGGCAAGGATGGAAAAGCCGTTTCCCTTTGGAGGTCACACTTTCTTGTTCTTGGTTTGCCGCCCTCCAGGGCCACGGATGGCAATGCAGTGACATCACTGGAAGAAGGAGAGCCAGTGTTGTCGTTGTCGTTTTTTCCTTTCCCTTCCCCTGGGGAAAAAATACGCACCGAGATTCCCTCTGATCCACCTGGAAAATGCTTTCGAAATTCAGCAATGTGCCACTTATTTCCAGCCACGCCAGCTTACTGGGCTTCTGGAGAGTGCGAAAGCGGAGACCGGAGGCTCCTGTGGCTGGGGGATTTGACAGGCCCTCCTTGGTCTAAAGCCAAAAGGTGATATTCTCACCTCTCTTCTATTTCAAGGCCCTTCTCCTGTCCCTCCTATGCCAACCGAGGAGCAGTCGTCTCCTCAGCGCCACTCCACCAAATTTCATTCCGTGAAGGAAAGGCTATAACAGAGCTGGAAAGGGACCTTGAAGGTCCTCTAGTCCAACCCCCCCCTGCTCAAGCAGGAGACCCTGTACCACTTCAGACAAGTGACTGTCCAGTCTCTTCTTGACAACCTCCAGCGGTGGAGCACCATCAGATTGTTATTGATAATAAGAAATTCGTAGTCAGCGATTAGGCTGAAACTGCTATCCAGACCCTCCAATCCCCAAAGAGATGCCAAGTTTAAGTTTACAGCCCTTTCCGTATTAAGTCACACAAGTTATCCTTGATGCGATGACATTACAAAGATCTTTTTTTTATTATTTTACTGTATCCCTAATTTACTCAATTACCGTTCCATGTTTATTCCCTTTTACTACATTTTCTTAATTCTTCCTTTCTCCAGCATCTTATTTCTTTTAGGTTTTCTAAAACTCTTTATGTTTTCTTTATTGGCATAGCGAACAGTTCCACCTTGTCTGATTTTTTTGACCTTTCTTTATCATTTAACAATTTTATTAGTTCATAACATACCAAAAAAAAAAATACAGAAGCGAATAGTAGGAAAAGTAGGGAAGGGAAAAGTGAGGAGAAGAAGGGGGGAAAGAAAGAAAAAGCATTGACTTCCAGCTCCCTTGGGTGCAGTAGAATAAGGCATTAACATCATATCTCAGCTTTTTATTTTTACGTAATAGTAGCAGTTCAAAAGCACGTAAAAAATGCAAGTAGAAAAATAGGGACCACTCCGGTGGGAAGGTAACAGCGTTCCGTGCGCCTTTGGCGTCTAGTCATGCCGGCCACATGACCACGGAGACGTCCTCGGACAAGCGCTGGCTCTTCGGCTTTGAAATGGAGATGAGCACCGGCCCCTAGAGTCGGAAACGACTAGCACGCGTGTGCGGGGGAACCTTTACCTTTACCTTTATAACAACACATCTATCTCATCAGTAAAACCCAAAATCAAAGTTTCATTTTTCCCCCCACCTCAAGCACAAGGTCCAGAAGCGGTTTCCATCTAGAAATAAAAGTATTTGTAGTTTTTTTTCTCTTTGATCAAAGCAGTCAATTTAGCCATCTCTGCTAACTCCCGTCAACTTTTGCGGCCCTTCGTCCTTCCATTTTTGTGCACGGAGTAGTCTTGCTGCTGTCGACATGTGTCACCTCAAAGTTCCACCTTTGTTTTCCAAGTCTTTCTCCATTAAACCCCAAAGAAAAGCCTCTGGTTTTCTCTCTAAGAATTTTCTGTGTTGGAATATGAATCCTATCCCAAAAGATTTCTTTGCTTTATCACACGTTCGCCATAAATGACAAAAGGCCCCTTCTTTACGCTTGCCTTTCCAACATTCATTTGAGATACCGCGATACATTCTTGACCCGTGGTCAAGGAATGAGCTTTTGACGTTCCTACGGTGGCAAACCGCTTCGCACAGAATGGATCTGAAGTTGTTGAAGGCCGTCGAGGATAAGGGACAAGATACGAATTAGGGAAACTCTTTGCCTTCCCAAACTGGCTTTGGTTTTCCCAAAAATACCTTTGCCTTTTCAGCGAGATCTTAGTTTCCTTTTGGCCTTATGTGGCAAGAAAAGTCCTGCTTTTTAGAGACGTGGGACAGGCTGGCCTCCTGGGAACAGAAAGAGGTAAATTGGAAAATCCCAAATGCTCAGTTTGCCGTCAGCCGCCCAGGTGGAATCTCTTCTGCCGGATTGCTGAGCCCACTCAGACTTCAGAGCACCATCTAAATTGCTCAGTCTTTGATGGGGAGAATCCTGATTTGCAGCAGGGCTCTTCAAACTTGGCCCTTTTATGACTTGTGGACTTCAACTCCCAGAATTCCTCAGGCAGCCGAGTCCTAAAAGGGGCAAGTTTGAAGACCCCTGATTTCCAGGGACAATGGAGCCCCGGATGACCATACAGGTCGTCTTCAACTTACGACAAGCCCAAAACTCTTGCTGCTAAGCGAGACAGCTGTTCAGTAAACTTTGCCCTCTTTTGTGATCTTTCCTGCCACAGTTGGCTAAGTAAATCACTGCAGTTGTGAAGTTAAGTCAGTGAATCTGGCTTTCTCGTTGACCTTGCAGGTCAGAAGGTTGCGAAAGGGGATCACGTGAGCTCCGGGACACTGAGCAGCCGTCGTAACTGTGAGCCAGTTGCCAAGAGACTCAATTTTCATCACGTGACCCTGGGGATGCTGCACTGGTCATACGTGTGAAGCGGTGGTCATGTGTCACTTTTTGCAGTGCTGTTGTAACTTAGAACAGTCAACTGTGGTGAATCAAGGACTACCTGTGTGGGCCTAGCAAGCCATTTAAAAATATATATATTAACCCCACCAAGAATCTCCCTGGATCTAGAGCAAGGGTCTTCAGACTTGGCCCTTTGATGACTTGTGGACTTCAACTCCCAGAATTCTGGCTGAGGAATTTTGGGAGTTGAAGTCCACAAGTCATAAAAGGGCCAAGTTTGAAGACCCCTGATTTAGAGGGACGATGGAGCCCAGGATTTCCACCTCTAAACCAGACAGTTGTTAAGGAAATTGTGCCCTGTTTTATGACCTTTTTGCCACCGTTGTTAAGTGAAACATGTGGTTGTTAAATGAGCCTGGCTTCCCCACTCACTTCTCCTCGTTCGGGAGCCAGCTGGGAAGTTTGCAAACGCTGACCGCGTGACACCAGGGTGTTGCAACCAGTCATAAATACGTGCCGCTTGCCCAGTGCCTGAATTTTGACCACGTGACCATGGGGAGGCTGCAACGGTCGTAAGTGTGAGAAACGGTCCAAAGTCACGGTGCTGTCGTAACTTCAGTCACTAAATGAATGGTTGTAAATCAAGGACTGACTGTAACATCCACAGGCTGGGTGGTTCATGTGCAGGAAGAATAATAGGACATCCTTTTTCTTACGCATTTTTAAGCTTATTTTTTTCCCCCTATTTTTTTTTCTCCAGCAAGCTCGGAAGCCTTACGACGTCCGTGATGTCATTGAACAGTACTCTCAAGGGCACCTCAACATGATGGTGAGGATAAAAGAACTCCAGAGAAGGTAGGCCACGTTCTCCCTTCAAGGGCAGAATGACTGGCCCCCTCCTGATGTTTTGGGCCACGGCCATCCGGCTCTCCTGTAGAACAGAGCAGAGCTGGAAGGGAACCTTGGAGGTCTTCTAGTCCAGCCCCCTGCTCCAGCAGGAGAACCTATCCCATTTCAGACAAGTGACTCTCTAGCCTCTTTTTAAAAATCCTCCAGTGATGGAGCGCCCACGATTTCTGGTGGCAAGCCGTTCCACTGGTTAATCGTCCTCCCTGTTAGGAAATTCCTCCTTGATTCCAGGTTGCTTCTCTCCTTGATCAGCGTCCAACCGTTGTTTCTCATCCTGCCCTCTGGTGCTTTGGAGAATAAATTGACCCCCTCTTCCTTGTGGCAGCCCCTTGACCTTGACCAAGCTAAGGATGATGGGCATGGGAATCCTGGATATCAGAGAATACCATAGCTTCATCTTCTCCGCCCAAAGAAGCTCTCGTCCTTTCACCTTAACTGTATTCTGGCTGAGCAGAGTCGCCACCAGAACCGGCATCAGAGCCAGAGATAAAATTATCCGGTGATTAAAATCCACGGGAAGAAATTGCAATTGAATCTGTCTCCTGGATTAGAGTCAGCTCGCTTGGTATATACATCATATAAACACGATTGGCATTTTTTTTGTCTTTTAAAGAAAAAGTCTCAAATTCAGCTAGCCCTCGACTTAACGACCTCGATTTGGGAGCCCAAAATTTCCGTCGCTGAGTGAGATGTTTGTTAAGTGAGTCTTGCCCCATTTTACGACTCTTCTTGACACCGTTGTTAAGGGAGTCCCTGCAGTTCTTAAGCTAGTCACACGGTCGTTCAGCAAATCTGGCTTCCCTCACTGACTTGGCTTGTCAGGTCGCAGAAGGGGGGGGCGCTGCAACCGTCACAAGTACGAGTCAGTTGCCACGCGTCTGAATTTTGATCGCGTGACCATGAGGATGTTGAAGCAGTGGTCATAACGGTGAAAAACGGTCCTAACTCCCTTTTTCCAGCGCCGTTGCAACTTTGTACAGTCAGTAAACGGACTGTGGCAAGTTGAGGACCGTCTGTATGTCTGAATGTCTGCCGAATTAAAATCTCCCTTCTCTCCTAGGCTGGACCACTGCCTGGGAAAGCCTGCCCTGTTTCTGCCAGGTACGGAAGTAACTAACTAACATCCGCCCTTGAGTTCTTTGGAAGGGGACTTTGGTCTCGGATTAAAAGTTAAAACGGAACAATGGAGTAGAAAGTAGAAATGGGAATTGCGCTACTACTGAGGTGAAATACGTGAACCCAGACGGCACGTTGTCTATTAGGCACCAAAGATTTGTAGCTGTAAAAACTTAATAAAATAACCTATATTAAAAAAAACCAAGTTAAACTGGGGAAGAAGGCTTGGCTTCCCCGTTTCTGTCTGCCGTCACGTCTTCTAAACGCCCTCCTCCCTCTTCCCAGCTTTATTTTTCTGGGGCTCCAGCACCGTTACGTTCTGCAGGGACTTGGTCATCTTCTGAGGGCCTGTGACCATGTCCTTCAAGACGTTTGTCCTAAGGACATTCAAGGGGAAGAAGGGAGCTGGGTTCATCTCTGGTCAAGAGACCAGTTCCAGCTCTGATGAAACTTGGTTTAATCCAGGCAACCGTGGCCCTTTTATGACTGGTGGACTTCAACTCCCAGAATTCCTTTTTTTTTTATTAAAGAGTTTTACAAAAACAAAATTTTACAATATATCCCCAAATCCCTCCCACCCCAAACCCACCCACTTCCCCCCCCCCACTTCCCAGAGCTAAATACAGGATTATAGTTACAATAATCATATTCTAAATAAAAATTATGCATAATACTGTATACAATTAACCAAATTCATAATGCGCTTTAACTCTCTTTTAACATAACTACAAACAACGTACCAATAACAATATCCCACTAAAATCTACTCATAAGCTAAATGGTACTTTTTAGTCCCATATTTGTTCTGAATATAATTTATCCATCTCCTCCAAACTGAAATATATCTTTCCTGTGAATGATCCTTCAGATAAGCAGAAATCTTAGACATTTCTGCAAAATTCGAAACTTTAAACACCCATTCTTCTACAGTGGGCAAACTATCCTTCTTCCAATATTGTCCAGTAACCGTGCTGCCGTTATCATATTCAACATCAAGTTAGTTTCTTTAACATCACAATCTACAACAATGCCCAATAAAAACAATTGCGGGGAAAACTTTATCTTTCTCTTAAAAATCTTTTGAATGTTCCACCAAATTTTAATCCAAAAAGCTTTTACCGTATATTTCTACAAGTCCACCACATGTGAAAATAGGTAGCTTCTAAACTACCACACCTCCAACATAACTCCCAGAATTCCTGAGCCAGCCACGCGGAGGGGAAAGGGAGAGGTTTCCAAGCTGAGCCGTGCCGGCTCAGGAATTCTGGGAGTTGAAGTCCACCAGTCATAAAAGAGTCAAGGTTTAATCGATCCTCATTGTTATTGGTGTCCCCAGATCTTTCCCTGCCCTGCTAAGATGATGATGGTGATGATGATAACAACAACAACAACAACAATAATAATAAAGTTGGAAGGGCCCTTGGAGGTCATCTAGCCCAACCCCCTGCTCAGGCAGGAAACCCTATACCATTCCAGACAGATGGTTGTCCAGTCTCTTCTTAAAAACATCCAGTGTTGGAGCATTCACAACTTCTGGAGGCAAGGAGTTCCACTGGTTAATTGTTCTAACAGCCAGGAAAGAGATCTATTAACAAGAGGCGGAATCCAACACCTGATGATCCTGCATGCATTTACGCTCCGATATTCCTGCACATCCTTTTTATTCACAGAAAATATTCTAGCTGTAACAATACCGGCAATAAGCGTTTGGTAACCTTCGCATTACTGCGTTTTGCAGTTAGTTGCAATTCAAACACAAATCCTCTCCCTTTCTTTTTCTTTTCTTTTTTTTTTTAGAAAAGGGGTTAGACAAAGGCTACTACACGATGGGAGCCAGACTGATTAGACTGGAGGATAAGGTAAGATCTTTTGGAAAAGAAAAAAGAAAAAGCTATTTTTGCTGGCCAATTTCCAGAAATGTTCTGTGATCAGCATGACTGTCAGTCTGCATCCTTTACTCAACGTTTAAGAGCCAAAGAAATGTACCGGTCGTGAGAAATGTGTAAACTAACTACGGGTTACGTTGCGATAGTTTTTCATTTAAACACCATCTCGATCTCAATCTGTCTGAGTGGGAATGTTTGTCCTCAACCCCTTTGTGTAACGCAAAGATACATTCAGAGTTTATTTATTCTGAAACTCAGAGCACTGAAGGAACCATAATTCTTTTTCGCTGACAAGGTAACTACTTTTGTCAGGTCATAATTGTGGAGGTGCTATTTTGAGAGTTAATTTTAATCTATGGAAAATATTATCCGTGGGAAGTGAAGCTAGTGGTCCCATGAAGAATAGAATAGAATAGAATAGAATAGAATAGAATAGAATAGAATAGAATAGAATAGAATAGAATAGAATAGAATAGAATAGAATAGAATAGAATAGAATAGAATAGAATAGAATAGAATAGAATAGAATAGAATAGAATAGAATAGAATAGAATAGAATAATAGAATAGAATAGAATAATAGAATAGAATAGAATAGAATAGAATAGAATAGAATAGAATAGAATAGAATAGAATAGAATAGAATAGAATAATGAAGAATAGAATAGAATAGAATAGAATAGAATAGAATAGAATAGAATAATGAAGAATACAATAGAATAGAATAGAATAGAATAGAATAGAATAGAATAGAATAGAATAGAATAATAGAATAGAATAGAATTACAGAATAGAACAGAACAGAATAGAATAGAATAGAATAGAATAGAATAGAATAGAATAGAATAGAATAGAAGAATAGAATAGAATAGAATAGAATTACAGAATAGAACAGAATAGAATAGAATAGAATAGAATAGAATAGAATAGAATAATAGAATAGAATAGAATAATAGAATAGAATAGAATAGAATAGAATAGAATAGAATAGAATAGAATAGAATAGAATAGAATAATGAAGAATAGAATAGAATAGAATAGAATAGAATAGAATAGAATAGAATAGAATAGAATAATGAAGAATAGAATAGAATAGAATAGAATAGAATAGAATAGAATAGAATAGAATAGAATAGAATAATAGAATAGAATAGAATTACAGAATAGAACAGAACAGAATAGAATAGAATAGAATAGAATAGAATAGAATAGAAGAATAGAATAGAATAGAATAGAATTACAGAATAGAACAGAATAGAATAGAATAGAATAGAATAGAATAGAATAGAATAGAATAGAATAGAATAGAATAGAATAGAATAGATGGAATGGGATAGAATAGAATAGAATAGAATAGAATAGAATAGAATAGAATAGAATAGAATAGAATAGAATAGAATAGAATAGAATAGAATAGAATAGAATAGAATAGAATAATAGAATAGAATAGAATAATAGAATAGAATAGAATAGAATAGAATAGAATAGAATAGAATAGAATAGAATAGAATAATGAAGAATAGAATAGAATAGAATAGAATAGAATAGAATAGAATAGAATAGAATAGAATAGAATAGAATAATAGAATAGAATAGAATTACAGAATAGAACAGAACAGAATAGAATAGAATAGAATAGAATAGAATAGAAGAATAGAATAGAATAGAATAGAATAGAATTACAGAATAGAACAGAATAGAATAGAATAGAATAGAATAGAATAGAATAGAATAGAATAGAATAGAGTAGAATAGAATAGAATAGAATAGAATAGAATAGAATAGATGGAATGGGATAGAATAGAATAGAATAGAATAGAATAGAATAGAATAGAATAGAATAGAATAGAATAGAATAGAATAGAATAGAATAGAATCTGGAAGGGACCTTGGAGGTCTTCTAGTCCAGCCCCCTGCTCAAGCAGGAGAACCTACACCGTCTCAGACAAGTTATTTCTTTTACCTTTACAATTTCATTCAGTTCCATTAAGGAGCCATTAAAATGCACAGTTGATTGGGAATAGCTAAATCTTTGCCTTGCAAAATCTCCATTTCTGTTTTGTTTCATTCTGCTAGCGTGGTATTCCTGCATTTTTCTATCAAGCATCATTGATTTGCACGCTTCCAGGTTTTCGTTTTTATTTTTAACGTTCTTGAAAAAAAAACCAGTCTCTTTGGATTGAAGTTTCCCTGCACAAGCCGGTATCTCTCAGTTTCGATCAGCGTAGAGAACGTTTGCCAAGAATATCTGTCGGTATTAAAATTTCCATTTAAAGTTTTGCCGCTTTATAATTTAAACTGGAACAGGAAGGGCCCTCTGGCTCTTCCACTGGAATGGAAAAGTGATGGGCTACAGAGCAAGGGAAAACACTAAAAGAAAAATAAATTCTCCTTCTAAGAAAAGTGGAAAGGGATCAATGGATATGTGTAATGTATATGTTAATAACCTCGGATTAAAAATACCTATTATTGTTTCATAATTCTACGGCAATCTGTTCTGCTATATATACTTATAACTGACATGCCTGCAGTCAAGGTTCAAGTATACAGATTGTGTAAACGTGATGGAGCTATGCAATAGCATTTAAAATGAGCAAAAATGCTGAGAAATGCAGAGGAGTAAATTTGTAGCCTCGGGGCCATCAGCAGAGTTTCAGGGCAAGTCACAGCAAAATGACTTACATGAATATACACCTTGCTGCTGGCTGAATTGGCTTAGTTTTGTTTTTAGTAAAAAAAAGTGGTCAAACTGGAAAAGAGAAGTAATTGGCAAAAAGGCAAATACATTTTCCTTTTTTGGGTCGACGATGTGCTGGGCATGTTGTAATATTAAAACAAGTATACCTTAAGATAAAATAACAATGCCCCATCTTCTACACTGCTTGTAATGTTCACTTCTCAACTTTGGATCATCATCCCAGTAGGATGCTGTTTTGTGCGATGGCCATAATTATGGTCCCCTCGGATCTACTTTAGCAAGTAGAAATGGTCTGAAGTGGTACAGGGTTTCCTGCCTGAGCAGGGGGTTGGACTAGATGACCTCCAGGGTCCCTTCCAACTTTATTATTATTATTATTATTATTATTATTATTATTATTATTATTATTATTATTATTATCATCATCATCATCATCATCATTATTATTATTATTATTATTATTATTATTATTATTATTATTGACAAATTTCCTATGGTGGGAAAAAGAGTGGGCTTGAAGTTTATTTACTTTAAAATATATTTATTTACTTACTTACTTATTTAACTTTAGGCCACCCACCTCCCCCACAAGGTACTTACAAGTTATGAAATAAGTAAAAAAAAAGAAAATAATTAAAATATTAAAAATGTTTTTTAAAAAACTACACAGATTAGAATCGTGCTAAAAACAAACAAACCCCGGTATTAAAATGGAAACCAATCGAGCTAAGACACAGACAGGATAAGAATGAGGTCTTCTTACCCCATCAGCCCCATCCAGCGATGGCCAGCCTCCTCGGGGCCAAGTGGCAAAGCCAGGTTTCGCTGCTCTTCCGGAAGGCCAAGAGGGAGGGGAGCGGTAAGAATGTTCCACGGGGATGGGGCTACAGCAGAAAAGGCTCTTCTCCTCGACCTCACCTGCTTCAATTCCTCAGCAGGTGGGATCCACAGCAGGATCCACAGTGGGGTGGGCTTGTCCCATTGGGGGGAGAGGGCTCCTCGGATAACCTGGACCCATGCCATGTAAGCAGCGGTGAGAGTCAGCCGGTTCGCACCACTTTGGCAGAACCGGGAGTTAATTGTTTGTTGCCCAGGCCCAGAACGGACTTCCAGAAGCGGCACCCACGCAGAGAACCGGTTGTTCACCTGTTTGAATCCCACCACTTCATGTAAGGTGTCAGCTCTGCTATGAACCTGGCTGCAAGCATCTTTGTCGTTCTAGCTTGCCACAAGAGAGGGAGGGCTGGAACAAAGTATTTTTGTTAGTCGAAACGTGAATAGATCCTGTGGGAACCAAGGTCATTCCCACACCGTAGTGGAGAAGGGGGCGGGGCGTTCTGCCCGCCAAGTAGTTCTATTGGAGAATGTGGCCTATAGTGAAATAGAAGGCTGGGAACCGTTACACTGAGTTATTCTGAACCTTTTTTGGGGGGCGGGGGGCGGAATAAAATTTTAGATTTGGTTTCACCTTTGACCGTGCCGACGTCCTGTATCCAATAAACGCGTTCTTTGAGGAAACCCCGTGTCTCGCAGTTCTGATTTGTTTGGTTCCATCAGTCGGGACCTTGACATAACGCTTTAGAGGTAGCAGCCAATACTTGAACTGGATCCAGAAGCAAACTGGCCACCAGTGTAGCTCAAACAATAAAACGGTTACATGGGCAGGCCTAGGAGACCCCAGGATTGTGTGTGCCACTGCATTCTGCACCAGCTGAATATATCAAATACAGCAAAAATCACGCCAAGGGTCATGCCGAGGTTAGCACATGTGTGTGTGTGGGTGAGCGTACACGCATGCACACACTGGCCAGCCACTTACACGGACCAGTGTGGACCATGACCCATAGGTTAGGGACCTTTGTTGGGGTAGGCAACCTTGGCTCTTTTATGACTCCTGGACTTCAACTCCCAGAATTCCTGAGCCAGCTGGAACTCCCAGAATTCCTACCCCTGCTCTAGATGATAATTTGGCGTTTCTCCAGCCAGTCTGATTGAGAAAGTTCAGAGAAAGGATCTGAACTCAGAACTGGAAGATCTCAGTCTAATGCTACGGAGTCATTAATCTGATTCAACCTCACTCAACATTAAAAAAAGTATAAACTTAGCCTAACTTTTTTCATGATGTACAATATAAAAGCACCATTCACAATTCATCGTTCGGCCTTCATGAAGTGGAGGTCCTGTTGTGTTCTTTAAAGACAGAAATAAAGAGCTAGGTGTGATTTGTAGAGATTTGTAGAGTCTCATATAAATGCCGTATTTCAGGATTATTTCTTTAGTGGACAAGGATCTTCATCTCTTACAAGCGTTTGCTGCAGTGAGCTTGCTTACCTGAACGCAAAGCCATGGCAAGGCATCGAAATGTCGGGATGGTTTCAATTCATCCTGAAGGCAATCATTCACTTTCAGTGCCAGCTCAGAAATAGCTCAGAAATTACACTGCCCATTCATGAATTTTATACTTAAGTAGCTGTTTCTAAAAACATCCCAGCGGGTGGAGAGGTGAGTCAGTTCTGCTTGGCTGCAACTCTGGAGCGGCCCGGCCTTCCTTTGGTTTGGCTCCGGCCACGAAACCCCGCGGACCGAAATAAATTCCTATTATACCTTGGCATCTGCCTAGGGCAGGGTGGGGAAGCTTGGCTCTTTCAGGACTTGTGGACTTCAACTCCCAGAATTCCTGAGCCAACATGGCAGTCTTTCTGAAGAACTTACTAGAGAGTTGGTATCGCTGGCATTCAGCAGGAGGGGGGCAAGAGGGCCGCCGTTGTAAAATTGTCGTCCTGTCCCCTTAAATGCCCGGCGTGGGGGCTTCGTGTGAAAAGGAGAGGGGGCTCAGTCATGGCTGAGGTGACTATCTTGACTTTTCGACAGACACATCCCTGCGAAGCCCCATTGTTTGACCCAAGGAAGCCCTTGAACAAGATGGTGGGGGGAAAAAGTTGGAAATGACCTTGCAGGTCATCTAGTCCAACCCCCCCCCCCCGCTCAGACAGGAAACCCTGTACAAGTGCTGATTGAAATTGAGTTTTATCTATTTAGATTAACTTTTGCTTAGGTTCCTTACATTATCAGTATTAACCCAGAATAGAATGGAATAGGAATAGAATAGAATAGAATAGAATAGAATAGAATAGAATAGAATAGAATAGAATAGAATAGAATAGAATAGAATAGAATAGAATAGAATAGAATAGAATAGAATCATGGAATAGAATAGAATCGAATCATGGAATAGAATAGAATAGAATAGAATAGAATAGAATAGAATAGAATAGAATAGAATAGAATAGAATAGAATAGAATAGAATAGAATAGAATAGAATGAAATAACAAGAATAGAATAGAATAGAATAGAATAGAATAGAATAGAATAGAATAGAATAGAATAGAATAGAATAGAATAGAATAGAATAGAATAGAATAGAAAATATGGAATAAGAATTAATAGAATAGAATAGAATAGAATAGAATAGAATAGAATAGAATAGAATAGAATAGAATAGAATAGAATAGAAAATATGGAATAAGAATAGAGTAGAGTAGAGTAGAATAGAATAGAAAAAAATGAGATGGGATAGGATAGGATAGGATAGGATAGGATAGGATAGGATAGGATAGAAGCTGGAAGGGACCTTGGAGGTCTTCTAGTCCAGCCCCCTGTTCAAGTAGGAGAACCTATAGAAGCACTTTTCTTCTAGCACACCATTATGTTTGACCTCTCATTTGCTCAAGATGTGGTATTTTATGCTGTTATTATACAGAGAATTACAACAGCACTTTTAAATCTTTTGTTGAAATTGTTCTGTCGTTTTTTAAATAGAGACATTTTTGCATTTAAATAGCAAACAGAGACCGCCTTAAAGCATAGCAGTGTTGTTTCTTATATGAAACGTGTAGTGCACTACTAGGTCTTCCTTTCACTCGTGGAGAATATCCAGTTCTTGAAGGCTTCTTAGATCAGCGACAGTAAATAAGACCCAGTTCTAAGTTTAACAGCTGTAATGCAAACTTGTGGTTTAAGCCCAAAATACCCACCATAAGATAAACATGTGAATGTTGATGCAAATATGTTTGTAATACGTGTGGCTTTGCGTCCTCTCCTTCGGACAAATTCCATAAAATTAAAGACAACCTCAGCAGAAATGGAAAAACTCAAGATGGTGGCCTCGATCATAGAATCGCACTCCACCTCTTTGCATGCAGGTATCATACAGCCTATTACAAAAAAATAAAATAAATGGGGTAGACTTTGATCGTGCCATCACAACTATCACCTTGGCTTTTTGGAGAGACATATCCACACCCACGGATGCCCTTCCCTGCCATAGAGCAGGGCTGGGCATTCGTGGGTGTTGTAGGTCAAATTAAGAGCATTGCTTAATTTATTTAACCTTTTGGAGGGGGTTAGACTAGAAGACCTCCAGGGTCCTCCCCAACTGTGTTATTCTACTATGTCCTGATCCTTCGTGTCTAAAGAAAAAAAAATGGCATAATTGAGGGGATCTACCCTAAAGGTATACTAGGCAATCATATTTGGCTTATTCGAGTCTTAAAATGGAGTAAAAAGAATGAAGATATGAAGGAATATTACTGTTCGTTCGGTCAGGAAATGTACAGTACAGGTTGTCTTCAACTTACGACAAGCCCAAAACTCTTGCTGCTAAGTGAGACAGCTGTTCAGTAAACTTTGCCCTCTTTTGTGATCTTTCCTGCCACAGTTGACTAAGTAAATCACTGCAGTTGTGAAGTTAAGTCAGTGAATCTGGCTTTCTCGTTGACTTTGCGGGTCAGAAGGTTGCGAAAGGGGATCACGTGAGCTCCGGGACACTGAGCAGCCGTCGTAACTGTGAGCCAGTTGCCAAGAGTCTCAATTTTGATCACGTGACCCTGGGGATGCTGCAGTGGTCATACGTGTGAAGCGGTGGTCGTAAGTCACTTTTTGCAGTGCTGTTGTAACTTAAACAGTCAACTGTGGTGAGTCAAGGACTACCTGTGTGGGCCTAGCAAGCCATTTAAAAATATATATTAACCCCACCAAGAATCTCCCTGGATCTAGAGCAAGGGTCTTCAAACTTGGCCCTTTGATGACTTGTGGACTTCAACTCCCAGAATTCCTCAGCCAGGTCCACAAGTCATCAAAGGGCCAAGTTTGAAGACCCCTGTTATAGAGGGTGACAGCCGTGGATTGGGGGAGTAAGATACATCCTTGGCTGAGATATGTAAAGCACTAACTTGGGTGACCTGTTAAATCTTCATTTCCTCTGCCTTGGATTGTACAAAGACTGTACCAATGATATTTCTTCTGCAAAGTTTTTTTTTTGTTTGTTCGTTTTCTGTTAGCCCTGACTCTCTGTTAACTTTGAACAGAAAATTGCAACTTATCTACGATCTGTTTCTGGTTGTTTTAAGGTGGAGCTTCCTTTGCCTTAACTCATTTGCATTGGTTAATTAGGGCCTAGTTTGAGCTGTTCTTACGTCTGTTTTAAATCCCGTATTTTTCGTCCAATTATTGGAGGAAGTTCTGCTGCTGAATAAGTCCCCTTTTCAAGTCGGATTAAAAGATTGCGTTTTTCCTTGTAGAATTAAGAGGTAATCCTTTCCTGGATCTATTCTCTGGAAAAACATGTCACAA
This sequence comes from Vipera berus, assembly GCF_964194415.1. Classification (NCBI taxonomy): domain Eukaryota; kingdom Metazoa; phylum Chordata; class Lepidosauria; order Squamata; family Viperidae; genus Vipera; species Vipera berus. Next base: position 1,252,733 of record NC_138208.1, on the reverse strand, counting down.
TAAGCCTACCTTTCATTCAACTTTTAAGATAATTATATTACAAAACTATATCGGAGAAGTATTGGTACAACAAGACTGGGGTCATTATGTTTCTATTCTTCATGGCCTCATGGTACTACAATTACAATCACTCGCTCCCGCATAATCCACCTCTTCGTGGAGAAAACATCTGTCCAAGCTACAGAATGTAACGGTAAACCTTAAAAGGATAACACGCTAAGCTGACAGGCTTCCTGCTACAACCACTGCTGTCCTTTTGGTCTCCAGTGCTTGATGATGGTGATGGTGATGGAGGAGGAGGAGGAGAAGGAGAAGGAAGAAGAAGAAGAAGAAGAAGAAGAAGAAGAAGAAGAAGAAGAAGAAGAAGAAGAAGAAGAAGAAGAAGAAGAAGAAGAAGAAGAAGAAGAAGAGTTGGAACGGGACCTTGGAGGTCTTCTAGTCCAACCCCTTGCTCAGGCAGGAAACCCTATACCATTTCAGACAAACGGCTGTCCAGTCTCTTCTTAAAAACCTCCAGTGTTGGAGCATTCACAGCTTCTGGAGGCAGGTGGTTCCACTGGTTAATTGTCCTCACTGTCAGGAAATTTCTCCTTGGTTCCAGGTTGCTTCTCTCCTTGATGAGTTTCCATCCGTTGCTTCTTCTCCTGCCTTCAGGCGCTTTGTAGAATAGCTTGACATCCCCCCCCCCGGTCTTCTTTGGGGCAGCCCCTCAAATATTGGAAGGCTGCTATCATGTCACCCCTAACGAAATTTCATTTTAACGTATGCCGATTAGGGTACGTTCAAAGTGACAGTAAAGTTATTGTTCCACTCTGTTGCATTCTCCTCATTAAATTACTAGAGCTACCCAGTTCCTACGTATGTTTTAGCCTTCAGTCCCCTCATCATCATCATCATCATCATCATCATCATCATCATCTCAATGCCTCTTGATAGCCATTCCCAAATTTTACAGAGAATTTGCCTGAGGCAGCTGAAGACTAATTCTTTGAACAGATCGTTGTAAAAGCCTGACCACAGGAAGGTCAGATAAAATCTTCTTGTTTTGTCGAAATGTATACCTCCCAAGAGTATGCAATAATATGCTTTATTCTGCTCACTCTACCAATTGTAGCTTGTGAATCCATTCTTTAGGGCAGGGGTAACTTTAAGAGTTGTGGGGGGGGGGGGTTGCACAGGGCTGTGAAGGAAATCACTGCAGTTCCTAAGTAGAATCGTGGCTTCTTCCATTAACTTGGCTCATCGGAAGCCGGCTGGGAAAGTTGCAAAGGGTGGATTATGTGACCCCAGGATGCTACAACTGTTGTAAATGCATGCCAGTTGCCAAACGGCTGAATTTTGATCACCTGACGACCGTGGGGTTGCTGCGTCGGTTATAAGTATGAGGACCAGTTGTAAGTTACTTTTTTCAACGCCCTGATAACCTTGAGCTGCTGCCAAATGGATGGTGGGGACTTACCTGTATTTAAATGTGCTTTCATTCTACAGAGCCAGTCCTGAACTAATGGTCACAGGTGAGCCCAAAATTTCTGCGATTAGGTGAGACATTTGTTAAGTGAGCTTTGCTCCATCTTACAATCTTTCTCACCTCAGCTGTTAAGTGAGGCGCCACAATTGATAAGTTAGCAACCTGGCTGTTAGGATGTATAGGACATCCTGACAGATGGTACTATAAATCTGGAATTAGTAGGTTTTTACTTACTTATTTTCTCTTAGGAGAAAACACCCACCCACCCTTGATTTGGCTTGCCAGACATTCACGTGGGGATCACGTGACCTTGGGACGCGGCAACCGTCGTAAATAGGAGCCAAGCGCCTGAATGTTGATCACGTGACCCTGGGGACGCTGCAAAGGTCCTATCTGTGAAAGATGGTCCTGACCCACTTCTCCCCCCCCCCGCTGTTGTAACTTTGAACGCTCACTAAATGAATTGGTGTAAGTCGAGCACTGTCTGTAGAACCCGCGTAACTTCTTCCAAGTCGTTTTGGTCTCCCAGTCTCTCTCTCTCTCTCTCAAATCCAAGGAGCGTTTTAATACGGAAGGCGCGAATCAAGGAAGGAGAAAGGTTTCAAAACTAGATTTATCCCTCCCGGCTGGGGAAATGGAATCCCTGCCGGCACCAAATCTTGGAGAAAGCCAGATTTAGCCCTGGCGGTGTGTGACTGAGGGAGCACAGGGACTGTTTTTCCTCCGAATCGGTTAATTTCCTGGCCAGGCTCCACTTCTAAATATAGCCTTTCCCATTTCATCTAGGACTGTTTGCCTACACAAGGTAAACAACTTCTTGTAAAGCCTCCTTTTAATGAATAATGATTGACTCTCGAAATATATTGAGTTTCTTTTTAATTTATCGGCAGGAATTAGGTGGGAAGAAAATCAACTCTGGCTATTACTTTTAGGCACTCCTGATTTATTTTTCACAAGGGAAGTTTTTAAGTGGCGCAGGGCTCTTAATGCTGCGGGGAAACCAATGAAGACGCTGCGTATGTCACCCATTCTCTGTTTTAGAGATGTAACAGAATAACAGAATAGAATAACAGAGTAACAGGGTTGGAAGGCACCTTGGGAGGTCATCTAGTCCAGCCCCCTGCTCAGGCAGGAAACCCTATACCATTTCAGACAAATGGCGGTCCAGTTTCGGAGCATTCATAACTTCTGGAGGCAAGTCGTTCCACTGGTTAATTAACAGAATATCAGAGTTGGAAGGGACCTTGGAGGTCTTCTAGTCCAGCCCCCTGCTCAGGCAGGAAACCCTATACCGTTTTGGACAAAGGGTTCTCCAGTCTTGTCGTAAAAACCTCCAGTGTTGGAGCACCCACAGCTTCTGGAGGCAAATCATAGACTGCTGTTTCAACCCTGGCAACTGGGGAAAGCGGAAGATTTATCTTGTTTATTAAATTTCTTGGCCGCCCATTTCATTTCGAAACGACTCTGTAAGTCTTGCTCTGCAGATGGTTGCATGCTCCCAGTGAATGGATAAGGGCAGTTAAATTGAATACAACAGGCCAGCAAGATAAGCAGAGAACAACACTCAGATTAACACTAGATAACCTATATACCATCTCAGACAAGTGACTGTCTAGTCCTGGGGTAGGCAACCTTGGCTCTTTTATGACTTGTGGACTTCAACTCCCAGAATTCCTGAGTCAGCATGGCTGGTTTAGGAATTCTGGGTATTGAAGTCCACAGGTCATAAAAGAGCCAAGGTTGCCTACCCCAGGACTAGACAGTCACTTGTCTGAGATGGTATATAGCAGGGGTGTCAAACTCAATTTCATTGAGGGCCGCATCAGCATTGCCGTTGCCCTTAGGGGGCCGGGTGGGTGTGGCCAGGGTGGGCGTGGCCTACTGGGTGGGCGTGGCTAGAGTGCATATGGCCTACTGGGTGGGCGTGGCCAGCTCTACATCGTTCGCATCAAGGGTGCCTGTGGGGGCCTGGGCAGGAGTGGGACAGATCTGAGGGTCTCTGGCAGGAGGAGGGTCTCTGGGCCAGGGCCAAGGCAGTGGGGGCCGTTCCCTCACTCTTTCCAGGATGGCTTCGCGGGCCACATGAAACCACTTCACGGGCCGGATCCGGCCCCCGGGCCTTGTGTTTGACATGTCTGGTATATAGGTTCTCCTGCTTAAGTGGGGAAGACCTCCAAGGTCCATTCCAGGTTCTATTCTGTTGTGTTCTGTTCTGTTCTATTCTATCATTATTCTATTCTATTCTCTGTTTTCTATTCTATTCTATTCTATTCTATTCTATTCTATTCCATTCCATTCCATTCCATTCCATTCCATTCCATTCCATTCCATTCCATTCCATTCCATTCCATTCTATTCTATTCTATTCTATTCTATTCTATTCTATTCTATTCCACATTCTATTTTATTCTGTTCTATTCTGTAATTCTATTCTATTCTATTCTATTCTATTCTATTCTATTCTATTCTATTCTATTCTATTCTATTCTATTCTATTCTATTCTATTCTATTCTATTCTATTCCTGTATTGGAGAATAGAGTTGACATTTTGCCTGAACAGTGGTGTGGTTTGGGATGCCTACCACAGGAAGCTGGCATAACCAGAAATGCACCCCATCAGACGTTTGCTGTCCTTGATTTCTTCGCCTAGAGTCACTGCCGGAGACATCCGTCGCTCCACAAACATAGCCAGGATTTCAGTGTGGAATTACTTAAGGCTAGCTCTTCAGAGGGCCCAGCTCGCTGCAGTGGTAAAGAGCTGCTTTTTCTCTCCTTTTAGGACCCGTGGTTTTGGCAGTGGCGTTTCCCCCCCCCACCGCCCCCACCACCACTGTGGGAGATAAGGCCCATTGCTACCGTGTCATTGACCAGAGGCAGCCGCAGAACATTAGCTGGGCTCCTGACTGTCCAAGCCGGGCGGTTTGAAAAGCCGACGGCCAGCCTGCTCCGGAGCAGACTGATATTATCTCATTAGTGGTGGCATTTTCGCAGACAGCAGAACAAGGCCATCATTAACACAAGAGGGAAAACGTTGACTGCGGATTTGGGTTTTTCTGTCTTATTACATGGCACATCCCAGATCTGCATTGTGATGGAGCTGCCTTCGTTAGAATCCGGGTTTAAGGAGGGCGGAAAGTTTGAGAATATTCAAGCGTTCTTTTTCACACGCGACAAGGCGACTTTTAGAAGGCCGAGGGGGGGGGGAAACAGCAAGGAAAAACCCGGCCGGCATTTCATTTGTGGCTGCGTAGGTTGCAGTCCTAGAAAAACAGCCTTGCACTAAACATTTCCCAGCTTCTAGGAGGCAGGGCGGGGGGGGGGTGTCACAAAAACACATTGTCCCTCCCTGGTTTGTAACCGGCATCCCTTCTGTGCACATCTTTGGTGGGTGAAAACCCCATCAGCTAAGTTGTCTTTAACAGAGCTGGTTACAAAAGAATGGAAGCCCAGATGAGTGGATATGTGCTGTAAGGCAGGGATCCCCAACCCCCGGGCTGTGGATCGGTACCGGGCCGTGGCATGCCAGTGACCGGTCCGCACAAACAAGCAAAGCCCCATCCGTGGGATGCAGGCAGCGCACAAAACCACGCACCCTCTGGTCCGTGGAAAAACCTCTCTCCATGGAACCGGTGGTCCCTGGTGCCCCAAAAGGTTGGGGGCCTCTGCCGTAAGGTAATACATACCCGCTCTTGCCTGGACCAGCTTTTGCAAATCATCTACAAATTAAAAGCTGTTGCATAAACCCTCATGGAAAAGGAGGGGGGGGGAAGGACATTTATGTATATTATCTTCCATTCAAAATAATAATAATAATCATGATTAAAAAATAGCGTGCAGTGTCTTAGGAGCTCTGCAACAGTTAAAACCGTGCCAAAAAACAAAACAACCAACCAAGAATGAAGTGGAAATGCACGATCCTTGGTGCTCTCTGAGCTTGGTTATCTTCTGACGTTTCACGACCCAACTAGGTAACGTCATCAGTGCTAGAAGGGAGTGGGGTTTGCACTCTGTTTATATATAAATGGCTTGCCTTGATGGGGATGTTATTAGTGGTTCCTTGATTAGGCTGTGGTTTACTCTTCATTTGTCTGAGTTGGTATTTCCTTGGTTGAGGTGTTGTTTACAGCTTGATTGTTGATCTGGTGTTAGTTAATCTTGGTATTAATCTCTGCTTATCTGGGTGTTGATTACTGGCGAGGAGGTGTTTTGCTCCTTGTGTTTCCTTTTTAGCTTTTTGACTGCCTTTTTTGACTGGCATGGAGGTGTTGTTTATCCCTTCAGTTCAGCCTTGAGCTACAAATATTCCTTTCTAAAGTAGACATGCAACAGGAGTCCAGATGTATCATAATAATAATACCAACAACAACAACAATAATAATAATTCCATACAATATTAACCTTGTGAACTCTAAAGCTTCCTCCTCAGTTATGTATTCAAGATGGACAGTGATTAATATTTATATGTTACTTACATGTAAGGATGTAGGTCTATACCTATGTTGTATATAGTATGTTTAAATGTGTGTTATGTATGTGTACGCTTTGAGAGCAAGCTACTAAATTTCATTTTTAATGTGTGCCTTTATGCCCACAGGAAAAAAAATGACAAAGGTTATCTATCTATCTGTCTGTCTGGTTGAGTGTTTCTCAACCTTGACAGCTTAAGCCAGGGCTCTTCAAACTTGGCCCTTTGATGACTTGTGGACTTCAACTCCCAGAATTCCTTGTTGAGGAATTCTGGGAGTTGAAGTCCACAAGTCATCAAAGGGCCAAGTTTGAAGAGCCCTGGCTTAAGCTGTGTGTGGACTTCAATTCCCAGAATTCCCCAGTCAGCTATGGGGGTTGAAGCTCACACATCTTAAAAGTTGTCAGGGTTGAGAAACACTATACTAGACCATAAGGACTACCCTCTTAATTCGAGGCCCGCCTTCTTCCATTCCTCATGAAAGTTACCGAGATGACCCTAAGGAGCTTCCAGGCAGGAAACAGAGACGCCTCCTTCTGAACTCATCGCTTCCCTGAGAGTAGAAACGTCACCGAGTTTTTGATAGCCTTGCCCGCCCTGAAGGGGGAAAATTCTAAGCTAGAACTTCGTCCCAATTCTCTGTGGAAGACCATCTATCCGGAGTCATCTTCTCTACGCACCTTCAGTCATGGGGTTTCACTGCTGAAGGTCCATGGGGGAGGGAAGGGGGAAGCTTTGTCCTCAAAGCAAATGGAAAAGCCTTTCAAAGCAATCATAATCCCAATTATACATGCGGCGGAGACGGTCCTTCAGTCGCCCAAGCCCCTCGGTTTGGCCTTGCGTCGTCCGTGGGAGCCTGGCGCCCAATTCTGGAAGAGTCACCGGAGGAGTTGGATGGAAGAGTCCATCTCAAACCCTTCCTCCTTCTTCTCCTGAATTTTTGCCCTTTCCTAATTGCTGCAGGAGGACAGCAACCCCTCCTTTGCAGCTGAATCATTCGGAGAGTTGCATGAAAAGAAATGTCCAAGGTTACTCATGTGTTGTTGGTTCACTTGAAAAGAAAAGAGTTGGGGGGTTGGGGGGGTTAGGGTTAGGGTTTTGCAGTCTCTGCAGAGGTTTAGTGTTCTCAGATGTGTTTGAAGACGGCTTATAATTACTCAGTGAGTGGTCTGCCTTTTCAAAGGCAAATTCTACCTTTGAAAGGCAAGTCAATCCGTTTCCTTTGTGTTTTGCTCACGTGTGTTCGGAGATAGGCCTAGGAGGTGGTCAAAATGATGTGTGCAATGGTGTGATCCGGGCTCCCCCCCTTTTTTTTTCTTGTGCATTACACGTTAAAATCAGACGGTTTTAATTGCACGGTCACCCCTTCCGTCTTGACTTATTTCATCACGTGCTATGGACACCCCAGGGTCTGTCTGTTGCATTTCTGTTGCACTTTTTATCCAGAAGCTCAAAGCAGCACACAGTGGATTTCCCATCCTTAGTGCTCTCTGAGCTAGGTTGTTTGCTGGCTGATGTTTCATTATTCGAGCCAGGTAACATCACCAAAGCATTGGTGATGTTACCTAGTTTGGGTAAGGAAATGTCTGCAAGGAAACCACCAAGTTCAGAGAGCACCAAGGACCCCACAGTCCTCCTCCTCCTCCTCTTCCTCCTCCTCCATCATTCTACAAACCCTACTCCCTTCTAGCATTGATTATTTTACCTAGTTTGGGTAATGGAACGTCTGCAAGAAAACCAGGAGGCTCAGATAGCACCAAGGACCCCATAGGCCTCCTCCTCCTCCTCCTCCTCCTCCTCCTCCACCACCACCACCACCATCATTCCACAAACCCTACTCTCTTCTAGCACTGATTATGTTACCTAGTTTGGGTAATGAAACGTCTGCAAGAAAACCAGGAGGCTCAGATAGCACCAAGGACCCCATAGGCCTCCTCCTCCTCCTCCTCCACCACCACCACCACCACCATCATTCCACAAACCCTACTCTCTTCTAGCACTGATTATGTTACCTAGTTTGGGTAATGAAACGTCTGCAAGAAAACCACCAAGTTCAGAGAGCACCAAGGACCCCACAGTCCTCCTCCTCCTTCTCTTCCTCCTCCTCCATCATTCTACAAACCCTACTCCCTTCTAGCATTGATTATGTTACCTAGTTTGGGTAATTGAATGTCTGCAAGAAAACAGCCAAGCTCAGAGAGCACCAGGACCCCTCGTTTCAGCCTTGTGGTGCAAATATTCTCCTTTATTGGGACTTTCCATTGTTATCTCCACAGTAACACCCCTGTGAGGTAGGTAGCCCTACAAGGCAGCTGACTCCAAGTCACCTCCGAAGGTCCTGTGGTCCCATGGTGGAAGATGGCTTATCCATGTGTTTCCCCCATTCCAAGCCCACCAATCATTCTATTTTGTAGCAGATCAATCTAAAACTAACTAGGTTTCCAACCTCATATTTTAAAATGCAGACTTTTCTATCACGATATGACATCCTAGGGACATTTTTGTAGTGGGTTTGAAGGCCAGCAGATACAAAAAGACACTGAGAGTCTAGAAAGAATGCAGAGAAGAGCAGCCAAGTTGATGAGGGGCTCTGGGGGCTAAATTATGTAATGAACAATAGAGGGAACTGGGAATGTCCAGTCCAATGAAGAGAAAGACTAAAGGGGGTGTGTGTGAGACATAATAGCAGCCTTCCAATACTTGAGGAGCAACTGCAGAGAAGATGGAGGGTCAACCTATTCTCCAAAGCACCTGAGGACAGGACAAGAAGTAACAGGCGGAAGCTTATCCAAGAACGATCCAATCCTGGACTAAGGAGAAATATCTGACAGTGAGAAGAGTGGAACCACTTGCCTCCAGAAGTTCTGGATGCTCCAAACCTGGAAGTTTTGGAGAAGAGAACAGAACAACAGAATAACTTAGTTGGAAGGCACCTTGGGAATTGTCTAGTCCAACCCCTTGCTCACGTCTAGATTGGACCGCCATTTGTGGTGTAGGATCTCCTGTTTGAGCGGAGGGTTGGACTAGAAGTCCTCCAAGGACTTCATTCCTACTCGGTTACTCTGATTCTGCTCAGTTCCTATCCAAATCTGTAGACATTTAAATTCTCAAGCATTTCTGTAAGAAAAAGGGATTCTGCTACTATGAACTGTTCGTAGGGTGTTGAACTCCATCCTTAGGAGAAATGGGGGAATTCCCAAGATTTTATTTCCAGCTGCAAAATTCTGGCCTAAACCTTTGTTGAGTTTTCCTTCTTTATTTAAGCAGAGGCAGTTTATAGCGCTGCCTAAAAAAACACACCTACTTAATACACCTAAAAAATGGGTACGGCATTTAAATAAAACAAGGAGATTGTTCAGACTTTCGTTTACATCAAATTTTCAGGCCAATGCTATTTCTCTCTGTTTTTAAATACCCGTGGGAAAAAAATGTATTCTAGTTTTCCCATATTAAATCTGGAAACTAAGGGGGGAAAGCCAACTATTTTCTTAAATATCAATATTTTATTAATTGGGGGGAATGAAATAATGAAAACATAACTAAAATTATTTAACCAAGCTTTGAGGTCACTCAGCCCAAATTCCTCAAAAATGCCCCATCAAAATGAGTGCTGAAATGGTGACATATATCAAATGGTTATCAGTACCAGTTTGAGCACGACCACAAAAATTGTTAAACGATGTAGTCAGTGGTAGGCTGGTGTGGTAGTAGCTATTATTTTTATGGTCAGTTTTTGACATTTTTTTTAAAGGTTTCAATATGATTAACTTCAGATCTCAAGTATCCTCCTTACTTTTTACAGTATTAAAGATCTTCAATAGAATCTCTTTGCATTTAATATTGGAGTTTTTAAATCAGTTTTTTTCAGTTTTAAATGAATACTATTACATTTATTTCATTTGCAACCAGATCTGAATGTTTGGTCCAATTTTCCACAATATCTTGCACAAAGTGATTTTTTTTAAATGAGATTTTTTCCCCCCCTTTGAATTATTATGGAAGAAATTTAACTTTCTTTTTTTAACCTGAGGATATGAACAAAGGTAACATCAACATAAATTTTATCAGATGATTGTGATGAAAATCAGATCTGCCAGTTCTACTGTGTGTGATTCTGGCACCACCAATTTTAGTATTTGAGATGGAAGGATTTTAAAAAGGAAAGCTGAAAAGTTAATTAAAAGTAAAATATTTGGCACACTGCTTATCTAATATAGATAAAGTCCATTTATATTGGACAAGCAATATACCAAATATTTCAGTGAAATGTTTGGTAGTTGTCTTTGCAGAGTAATTCTCCTTGTGTTAATGTTTCACTATTATGCAAAATAATAAAATATGAATATACCTTCGTTAAGTAAAATCTGGCTGTTTTCTCAGGAGAATGGATTTAAAAGCCATTTCCCTTCTTTTCCCACAGTCGCTAAGAATTATCAAAACAACATCTTCAGTTAGAACTTTGTAATTAAAAGAAGATAAGAATCAGTAGATAAACAGTTCAACTGACTATGGCATGAAAAAATAAGGTTTCAAAAGACATTTTAGGGATTTTTAAAGGACGTTTCGGGAAATAAAACATTTCCATGGAGAGGAAGAGATTTTATAAGAAAAATGAGAGTTGTAATCATAGGAAACGAAATGTACGTTCAGCTTATAGCCATATATTTTTGGAGTTTAGACAGAAAATTCCTGAGTCACAAATTGGCCAGTTTGATCGTTTTTAGGTTCATGGGAAATGCTAGGACAAAATACACCTTCTCGATCAATATCATCGGTCAGCTTGTTTTATGGGTCACGGGGGGACAAATAACTTCTGTTGTCCCGTTATATCTACACTGAATTTTAAAATGAATCTAAGAGACCGGGTTTTTTTGCTGGCATCACTTCCAAATCTGCACCCGTAGAGGGGGGTGTGTGTGTGTGTGTGTGTGTGTGTGTGTGTGTACACACGCATACATAAATACCACTGTGTTTATCGGCTTTCTGAAAACAAAGATGGAGACTGCCAAATTTAGAATTTAGTTTGCAAATGTTTTTGTGCGGTACAAAAAAAGCATGGCTTCTCTTTCCCTCTTCCCTTGATAAATTCCTGGGGCAATTATTGTCATAAGCAGCAGGAAGGCCCCAATTTTCCGCACCTGTGGCCTTAGTTCATTGCCCTTTTCTATAGGTGAATGAGCCTCCGGAACCCAGAAAGGGAAGTGAATTCAACAGCTCTGCTGGAAAACTCTTGGCGGGCTAAATCAGCCAGCGCTCAGGTGAAATGGCCTTAAAGCTAAGTCCTTAACTGAATTGTGCAAATAACGATTCCCAGGAAAGAAGGAAGCGGCTTAATCTCACTTCCTGACACTCTTCCTTATTAATCTCTTCCACGGTTTGCAGGCCCAAATGTTTCCTGCTTCACTCTATTGTTAAAAACTAACTGACTAACCTTCTCCCTAGCAAGGGACAGGCCTTATCTGGCTAGGGGTAGGCAACCTCGGCTCTTTTATGACTCATGGACTCCAACTCCCAGAATTCCTGAGTCAGCATAGCTGACTCAGGAATTCTGGGAGTTGAAGTCCATGAGTCATAAAAGAGCCGAGGTTGCCTACCCCCGGGCTAGATAACTGAACCGATTAGAAACAAATCTCTCAGGATACTTTTGATTGTCATCAGTGGTTTCCTCCATGCCAACGGGAGACCCGCCTTCTTTCTAAAATGGGGAAGACCACACAGGAGCGCAAGTAAGCAGCTGATGTAGAGAGACAGGAAGATGGCTTTGATAGAAACAGGGATTGCCAACTAGGAACTGCTAAGTAAGCAGTAAGGAGCAGAAACGTGCTTTAAGTCTAGAACAGTGAAATAACGTTTGAAAGTTGCTCAGTTGGCACCTCCCTGTTTGAGGGATCCTTGGTGCTCTCTGAGCCGGGTTGTTCTCTTGCAGATGTTTCATTACCCAAACTAGGTAACAGCAACTGGCACTAGCACTGAGGATGTTACCTAGTTTGGTAATGAAACATCTGCAAGGAAACAACGAAGCTCAGAGAGTACCGAGGAGCCCTGTCAGAGCGTGCACAGTCTTATTGCGCTGAGATAACCCAGGAGTAAACCCAGTAAACAGTGGCCTATATTATATGGTGGTTTATCTTGCACCATCTACAATATCATACACCAGGAACAACATGCATACACGTGTTAATACAGCAGGATCCCACACACAACAGTTACGGCAGGAAAGAGAGAGAACACATCTGTGGAGTCTTCCCTTTTATACAAGGCTCTTAAAGAGACACAGACCCTGCTGAGTCATTCCCATCATTACATGGTACATCTTACATTACATCAGCTGGTTAGCTTTCAAATCATTACCTTGACATCCCCTCACTTCAACCCTGAGCTACAATTATTCTCCTGTATCGATAACTCCCTATATAAGAAAGGCGAGCAGGTCCAGCACAATTAGACTTCCAAGATTCTGTTGTTAGCGTCAGTCTGAATAAAGTAGTTTTGGTCTTTCTCTGGAGTTGATTTCCTACTCTAGCAGACTACCTAGTTGTTCTGACCACAGCTGAACCCTTTTGAAAAGGACAAATTTTCACGTTGAGATCTCAACATTGGTGATATTTCTGTGTTGCACATTTTAACAAAACGAAGGCCCTTGTCGTTGACGTGTCTGACTACAATTGGTTACTCCCATCAAATTTTACACAGTCTCTAGTGATGAGGCAACAGGCAAGAATAGCGGTAGTGTAGGAGTTTAATTTCAGGAAGACTGTCCTGAAATTAGCTTTGTGTTTCAGGGCTGAAATTCCTAGCATGCTCTGAAGAAATGGGAGACGCTGTGATTTGTTACTTCCCATTTTTATTTATAACAGTTTCAATTGATTTTAATGGTCCTGCTGGTAAACTCTGCTTCTATACAGCCTGTTGATACTCTGCTGTACACTAATGTGACTTTTCAATGACCTTAAGTAAGGGACAGCCTGGTGAGTAGTAGGGACACTGAAAAAAAAAGGAAGGTGTGTAAGTTAGGGATCAACTAACCCTCAGAAGAGGGACACGGTGGCTCAGTGGGTTAGGACGCTGAGCTTGTCGATCAGAAGGTCGGCAGTTTGGCGGGTCGAATCCCGAGTGCCGCGTAGCAGAGTGAGCGCCTGTTACTCGTCCCAGCTTCTGCCAACCTAGCAGTACAAAAGCACGTAAAAATGCAAGTAGAAAAATAGGGACCACTACGGTGGGAAGGTAACAGCGCTCCGTGCGCCTTTGGCGTCTAGTCATGCCGGCCACATGACCACGGAGACGTCCTCGGACAAGCGCTGGCTCTTCGGCTTTGAAACGGAGATGAGCACCGGCCCCTAGAGTCAGAAACGACTAGCACGCATGTGCGGGGGAACCTTTACCTTTACCTTTAACCCTCAGAAAAGCCATATTTTTTACGATAGTCAAAGAAAAGGAAACCAAACACTAAAAGTGAGAAAGATGAGGAAGTAGGAACTTTTACCGCTACGTTTATTGCCCAAAATATGGGGGGTGATTTAATATGAATTTATATGAGTCCTTCATCATCTGTAGGTGCTCTAAGAGCACAACTGTCCTAAAATCCCATTGGATTGCCAACGTCTCTGAAGAATCGTCTACAGCAGAGGCCCCCAACCTTTGGGGCACCAGGGACCAGTGGTTGTGTGGAGAGGGTGTGTGGTTTTGTGTGCTGCCTACATCCCGCGGATGGGGCTTTGCTTGTTTGTGTGGACCAGTTGCTAGCATGCCGCGGCCCGGTACCGGTCCACGGACCGGGGTTTGGGGACCCCTGGTGTACAGCTTTGTAGCCCAAACAAGCGTGATTCGGGAGCCCCCAAACTTTATCCCATACGTCTTAAAGGCTGATAGAAAACATCAGTAGATTTAGCTTTGCTCTCCACCTTGAAAACGTGTGTTTTGGTAGGAATTATTCTACAGTCAGCAGTGCAAGTGTGTGGAGCAAGGTGACAACCTAGATGGTGCGTCAGTACTCGTGCTTCAGTAGGTGGTGCTGTTCACTGTTTGTCAATAATTGATTCGTATAATGCGGAAAAGGAGGGTTTGTGGTTGTTATTTATAAGGTGGGATCAGAGAACACCCGTTTCCTATCAAGCCAATTAATTCTTTTTGTCTTAGGTGAAGCTATCATTGTTAACTGTTTCGGCCCCATTGAGAGCTTCATATTTAGTCAAGCTTAGTTTCCTGTAAAAGCGTTGGCTGTTTCAATCTTCCGTTTAGGAACATTTTAATAGAAACATGAAATTAAATGGGAGAGTTATTAAATGGGAGAGGAGGGGAGGGCAATAGAGTCATCTAGCAAAAGAGCTCTAATCAGTGAAAATGAGTTAATTGAATCATTTACAAATGCAAGACTGCTATTTAAGCCTGAAGGCAGCATTCTGAATCAAAAAAAGAGCTGAAATGAACTCAGTATACAAGTGGTCCTCAGCTTACAACAGCTTGTTTAGTGACCGTTCAAAGTTACAACAGCACTGAATAAAATGCCTTAGCACCATTTTCACACTTATGACCATTACAGCATCCCTTAACCTTGACTTAACAACTGTGTTACTAACTTAACAACTGCAGGGTTTCACTCAAACAACTGTGGCAAAAAAGGTCGTAAAATGGGGCAAAATTCACTTAACAAATGTCTCACTTAGCAACAGAAATGTTGAGCTCTATTGTGGTGATGGGTTGAGGACTGCCTGTGTTGCATTGTGTTTACGAGGGGCCAGTTTGCACAGAAATCTCCACCAGTGAATCAAAGTCAAGATAGAATAGAATAGAATAGAATAGAATAGAATAGAATAGAATAGAATAGAATGGAATGGAATGGAATGGAATGGAATGGAATGGAATGGAATGGAATGGAATAGAATAGAATAGAATAGAATAGAATAGAATAGAATAGAATAGAATAGAGCTGAAAGGGACCTTGGAGGTCTTCTAGTCCAACCCCCTGCTCAAGCAGGAGAACCTATACCAGGGGTCAGCAACCTGAAACAGGGAAAGAGCCACTCGGAACCAGTTGCCTCACAAAAGGAAAAACTGGGAGCCGCAAAAAATGTGTGCACATGCGCATACATGCGTGCATTTGCAGAACAGGGTTTGAGTGAAGAGTGGAGCCAAGGCGAGATATGCACCTACCCTGCATATTTGAATTGATTGGTTGAACTTTTTTTAGTCCCACTTATTTTATTTTTTTTGGACTGCACACGGCAGAGGACTGGGAGCCGCAAGAGATGGCTGAAAGAGCCGCATGCAGCTCCGGAGCTGTGGGTTGCAGACCTGTGACCTATACAATTTCAGGCAAGTGACTGTCCAGTCTCTTCTTAAAAACCTCCAGTGATGGAGCGCCCACCATTTCTGGAGGCAAAGCCGTTCCACTGGTTAATTGTCCTCAACTGTTAGCAAGTTTCTCCTTAACTCCAGGTTGCTTCTCTCTTCATTCAGTTTCCAACCATTGTTTCCTGTCCTGCTTTTGGAGAATAGTTTGACCCCCTCCTCTTCTTTGTGGCAGCCCCTCAAATACTGGAAGACTGCTATCCTGTCTCCCCTGTTTCTTCTTTTATTTAAACTAGCCAGACCCAAGTCCCTTAGCTGTTCTTCGTACGTTTTGGTCTCCAGGCCTTGGATCATCTTAGTTGCTCTTCTCTGAACTTTTTCCAAGCTCTCAACCTCTTTTTTGTGATAAGGTGACCAAAATTGGCTGCAGTATTCCAGGTGGGGCCTTACTAGTGCTTTGTAAAGCGGTACTAATACTTTGCGCGATGGTGGACATGACAGAATGATGAAAGCCCAGTCCCACCGTACCTTTTCTGGGACATCCCTGCGTTTCATTTGTGGCTTCCCCCGTTGACCTTACTTGTTGGAAGCTGGCTGGGAATGCCGTGAACGGCGATCAGGTCAGCCCAGAACTCTGTCCGTCCTGCGCCAAAATTTTGATTATGTGACCCTCCCCTTTTTTCCCAGTTCTGTTGTAACTCTGAATGGTTGCTAAACGAATGTTTGTAAAGCAGGGATTACCTGTACTTGGAGGTTCAAAACGGATCAAGCTTTCTTTCGTGCCTGGCTGAGGAATTCTGGGAGTTGAAGTCCACAAGTCCTCAAAGGGCCAAGTTTGAAGAGCCCTGCCCAAGACCCTAGGCTGGTGTTCCTCAACCTTGGCAACTTGAAGATCGAAGCACGCTGACTAGGGAATTCTGGGCGTTTGAAGTCCACATCTCTTCCAAGTTGCCCAAGTTGAAGAACCCTCCTTTAGTCTCTAGGCTGATCTAACTACCAGCTGGCAGCTGCTCAGGGCAGCCTCCAGCCTTTTGATTTAATGGCGTTTGGGACACCATCTGTCACTTTTTCTTGGCAGCTCCATGCTGGGGAATCTTCCCTTCGGTCTCCCCGGCTGATTGATTTCATCCCGGAGTCAAAGCCATTGGATAGCGTACATCACACATACATCACGGGGCACGTGGATGGTCTCGCTTTCCCAAAATTGGCTCAGCACTTGACACGGTCCAAGCTTCTCATATTTTGACAGCAAGATCCAGGTGGCTCTCGGTTAATTTCGGGGAACAGGAAAAAAAAAACAGCTCGGCATCAGAGCGGGCAGTTGCAACCCAAGCTTCTGGATCTGGATCCCATTACTAATTCAGACTTACTCACAGGTGCACACCGCTGGCATCCTGTTAAAAGCTTTGAGCACAAACACACCATGGAGATACAGTCTGTCCGGCCATTGCATTCTTGTCCCTCCCCCCCCTTAGGAATCTCACCTGCCTTACCTTTTTTGCAAAAAGAAAAAGGGGGGGGGAAAGAAGGAGGGGCAACAGATTAGCAAAGGGGGGGGAACCCTTCTTAATTATTGTACAGTTTTCCCTTCTCGTTTTCTTCTCCTCCTTCTTGCTTAGGGTGAATCCCCAGAGACTTGGTGGATTAAAACAAAGGCTGGTTTGTAAAGCAACTTGCTGTTGATGGATTAGGGCAGTGTGCCGGTTGTAACCCGATCCACGGTATGAGTAAAATACGCTGACTTGCTGGAGGCTTCCTCCCTCTCGGCTTTTTTTTTGCCGTTGAGCTGGTGAAACGTAACACCTCCCGAGATTTTATGGCAGCTTGCAGTTCACCAACAATGTGTATGTCGTGCTGCGAAGAATATGGCTATAAATCAAAGTCAGGGATACAGCACAGAGCAGCGGCCTTTGCGAAGGGCTATATCCCAAAACTAACTAAACAAACTTGTGTCATGGGTGAGATGGGGGATTGGTGGGGTTTTTTATTTTTGTATTCTTAATATTATCTTTGGGGTTTTATAATTGTAATATATCAATTGTTTTAAAATCGGGCAATTATTTAATTTCTTTTTAATATTTGTAACTTTGTATTTTATTCTTGCCCTGTGAACCGCCCTGAGTCCTCAGGGAGAAGGGCGGTATAGAAATATTATTAAATTAAATTAATTAAATTAAATATGTATGTACGCTTGCTCGCATTTGAAAAAGCCCACTTGATTGGAGCTGTGATTTTAATCATTATAAGAGATGACGAACTTTGATTAGGTGCTGCATAGATGGGTTGGTTTGAGATAAGGAACTTCCCAGGAAAATGGCACACTTCCATTCATCTCACCGTTTGCAGAGGGGGGGGGGGAAAGGAAATTATAAATTAACAATGCGGGAGCAGATTTCCAAGCGAAGGCATGAGTTTAAGGCACAACTTGTGAACTTGCAGGCTGCCTTCTTGACTATCGTATGGAGAGACAATAAATAGGAAATAGGAGCCGTCGTCTTGGATAAGAGAGAAGGTGCCTTGGCCAAAGGACAAGCTGATCGAGGGAGTGGGCTCTAAGCCGGAATGCACCGCTGGGGCCTTGCACATTTCCCCGTGTGCCTCACGCTTATGCCAGATCAGAGACAGCCTGGAAAATTAGATGGC
This sequence comes from Vipera berus, assembly GCF_964194415.1. NCBI lineage: Eukaryota > Metazoa > Chordata > Lepidosauria > Squamata > Viperidae > Vipera > Vipera berus. Next base: position 1,234,868 of record NC_138208.1, on the reverse strand, counting down.
TGTTGGCCAGGCCAGAAATTGGGGGTCTGCAGAAACATCAGGTTTCATGTTTGGTAGCTAGTTGTCTCGGAGGGCCAAAATCCTAAGTGTTGTGTACTGGGTTCGAGGCGAGTGAGTTCAGCAAAGATCATGGTTTGTTGCTTGCAGGATCTGAACTAGAGAACAGGGCTGCAGATGCAGCAATTTGTACTCTGGCCCCTAGGTGGCAGCCAATAGGGTTGAAGCAACCTATTGCCGCCTGGGGGCAACCAATGGCAGTGCTGGAGACGGGTTGTGTGAGATGCTGGGAGCCGTTAGCTAGCTCCCTGCTCCAGCAGGCTACCCGCCGTTACCACGCGGTGTTAACAAGCAAGCCCAAGTCTTCAAACTTGGCCCTTTTTTAGGTCTCTTTGTCTTCCTAATTTCTGGCTTCCAGGTCTCAACCTTCCTGGATGGATTGTTGAATTTGCATTTCTAAAAGCTGGGGGGATGGGGTGGGGGGGTTGGGGCTGATTTCTGGGGGCTGATTTCTGTCTTTTTTTAAGATCTTCTCCATTATTCCTTCGGGTTATTGCCTTTTTAATATTTTCCAAAATATTTCTTTCTCTGGATTCTTCCCATGCCTGAATGCGTGGAACAGATCTGAATGCTAGAATTCAGCGCTTACTGTGGCAGTCAGAAGTGTTCCTCGCATTCAAGCCACCATCCAGCTTTCCGATGTTACATTTTAAGGACTTGATAAGGGCCAGTGAAAAAACTCAGGCTGAAGGTCTGCATGCTACAGACTCACCTTCTAAAGTGGGCAGGCAAAAACCAGCAGCCAAACTTTCATTGAAGGCAGTACAGATCATCCTGGAGATTTCATTTTTTGAAAACGATGAGCAATTTTTCTTGTTCAAAATGACGTATATAAAAATCCCCCTTAACGTTGGAATCCAGAATGGGGGCATGTAAAAAAAAAAGGGGGGGAGCAAGACTGTGGCTATAAACAGGCAGTGAAAGACCCACCTCCTTTTTACATTAATTGCTCCTGAAATCTCAACTCAAATATAAAATTCCTCGCTTAACCAGTGTCACTAAAAATCAACCTTCAGTGTCATTTTAAATGTGTCCTGGGCAAATAAGGCAAACTGTTGAAAAGGTCACAAACTTCTTGCACTAAGAAGTCAACACCCCTAATTCCCAAGGAATGATGAAACAAAGCCTACAACTCATTATCAAAGTACAGAATCGGAGGAATAAAACCAGCCTTCCAAACTATATTACTTAGCCGTGGCTCAAAAATTGTGGTTAGTATACTCAGAAAACAAACTAAAATAGCGTGACGCTTAGTACTGAGAGCACGTTGGGCATATTTATGAAATGGGGGGGGAGAAAATAATAAATTTGGCTTTGATGGTTACCAAGGGAGCAAAACAGCCCCCAAACCTAATAAGATTATCAGATCGGATTTTAAAGAGGAAGTAGAAATATTTTAAGCATGAATTGAGAAATGTTCCTTGTGCTTTAGAGTTCTCCAAAATAAGATAAGCCGCTTAATTCAGGGCCCTGTGCTTCTCCAGGAGAAACACGTGGACTGTTCATCATTCATTACGTTCTTAGATTCAATATTCCATTCCGGCTTGTTCACCTGATTAGAAATGGAACAATAGCTAAGAGGAGAGAAAAGGCAGAGCTCTTTTGCAAAGGCCCTGATTTAAAATTCCTGACCCAAATGCCAACATTTTCAGGGCGCATTTTGTTACTGTGGTGGGGATTTGCAAGACCTTAATCACTATATTAGTTAATGCCCTCTTTATTGCCATCACCGGCTGTACGCTCAACATGCCACATTCCTCAAACGACAGTACTTTGCAAAGCCCAGTTCTCAGTCTAGGACAGAACAGAGTAGAATAACAACTTTATTTTCCTTTTGAGTGTATACGCTAACCGGCATACCGTAAAATGGAATTTCGTTGCATTCAGCTCTCAAAGGACCACCACCTCCGATACACACTGCGTAAACATGACAAAAATAAATAAATAAATACAGAATGATGCATATGCCCACCTATATTATATGACACAGAGAAACAAACAGTCTACTTCAAATTCTATGCCTTCAAGTAGGCAAATCTTGAAAGGGACGTCAAGATTTTTGCTTGAGTGAAACTCACTGCCGATTCCAAAGTTGATTTTGTTGCTTCATGGGCTTCTTCCTTCATCTGTCAATTGCAGGATCTTACATACTCTTCTTGCTCCTCCACGGATTAGCTTCCCAGTGAGAAGGCTTAGCAGGCCCACCTGCTTGTAACTCATTCATCTGGGAAGTGTTGTAGTCAAGTCTGTGCTTACTCCAGGAATTATATTGGTCAATGTGGGATGGTTTCCTTTTGTGGGATTTTTATCTTCCCCAACTGAAGCCATCCTCTTAGTGTCTGTGTGTTGTTTTTTTTATTGTGCTACATAGCTTCTTTGACAGGGGATAATAAATTTCTTCACCTAATGAAGTTCCGAAGCTGCTAAAGGATGGGGAAGAAACACTGCATTGTTGGGATGGAAACATCCATCACTGCTCAACGTTAGGAGTGTGATAGAAGTCGGTCCTCCTCTTCATTTTAGCAGTGGCTGCTCCTTTGATGGATGTTGTTGTTTAGCCCTGGTTCAGATCTGTGTGTCAACAAGACAATCTTGAACTGAGCTTCTTTTTAATACAGGAGGGAACTTTGAGATCAACCATCAAAGAAACCCTTGATCTCTCAGCTGTCCTTTAGTGCTCTGTGGCCTATTGCAGGTTTTGTTGTTGTTGTTGTTGTTGTTGTTGTTTTAGAAAAACCTGCTTACATTAAAGCTTCGGATTCATCTCTCAGCCAAAAGATAATCAGAGCAGGGGAAAGACGTGAAGCGGGGGGGGGGGATGAGAAAAGGAAAATGTGCGTAACTTGAGAATCAGTATGGGTTCCTGGTTGTTGTAACTATAGGTAAAGGTAAAGGTTCCCCCGCACATGCGTGCTAGTCGTTTCCGACTCTAGGGGCCGATGCTCATCTCCGTTTCAAAGCCGAAGAGCCAGCGCTTGTCCGAGGACGTCTCCGTGGTCATGTGGCCGGCATGACTAGATGCCAAAGGCGCACGGAACGCTGTTAGCTTCCCACCGTAGTGGTCCCTATTTTTCTACTTGCGTTTTTACGTGCTTTCGAACTGCTAGGTTGGCAGAAGCTGGGACGAGTAACAGACACTCACTCTGCTACGCGGCACTCGGGATACAACCCGCCCAACTGCCGACCTTCTGATCGACAAGCTCAGTGTCCTAACCCACTGAGCCACCGCGTCCCTTTTGTTGTAACTATACACACACACAAATACGCTATCAAGGGAGAAAAGGTTGCCTCAAAGTCAGACGTTGTGGTATTAGAAAATGCGGGTGTGTCAAAAATAGCCGCACACACATCACATTCCAAGTTTAGGGATTTTTATCCACAGAGGGCCTTCTTCCCAAACCTAGGCATGATTGGCAGTTTGCTAGCTCAGATGTGGATAAAAGTCTTCAAGCTTGAAATGTTGTATGTGGTGGTGGGGGGGGAGGGGTCCAACCCTCTAAGTCAGGGGTCTTCAAACTTGGCAGCTTTAAGACTCGTGGACTTCTCTTCCGCAGGGCTGGCTGAGGAATTTTGGGAGTTGAAGTCCACAAGTCTTAAAGCTGCCAAGTTTGAAGATCCCTGCTCTTAACTGAATTTTTTTTAAAATCCCATTTATATCCCACCCTTTTCCGAAGACTCAGGGAGGCTTACAATCTAAAGCACAAATCAATGTGCTTATTTATTTATTTATCTATTTATAAAATTTAATAGGCCACCTGCTACCTCAGGGTGACTCTGGGCAGCTTGGAGCCAAGAGGTCAGTATTGATAACCCTTGGCAGATCATCCTTCAGAAAGTCACCTTGAAATTTAAGTATTTTATCGGGAGCATCAGCTTTCCAGGGTCAAGGCAAAACCCTTCATTAGATGCAGCAGCCTTGAAAGTTCTTCACTGGACAACAGACAGCCTCTTAATCATTGTTGGCCTGTATAATTATCATGGTTCTTACAACGGGGTGGGGGGTGGGGGGATTAAAAAAAAACAGTAGATGTGGAAACATCTGGAATAGGTCAGACTGTAACATACGCACCCTTCAGCCCATTTAATGTCTTGCTACTGGCCTTTCAAAGTTTGGACTCCCCTTCCGTATGTGTGCGCCTATTGAAAGACGTTATACAGGTAGTCCTTGACGTATGGCCCCAATTGAGCCCCAAATTTCTGTCGCTAAGTGAGACATTTGCTAAATGAGTTTTTTCCCATTTTATGGCCTTTTTGCCACTTTAGTTAAGTGAGTCACTGCAGGTGTTGAGTTAGTAGAATAGAATAGGAGCTGGAAGGGACCGTGGAGGTCTTCTAGTCCAGCCCCCTGCTCAAGCAGGAGGACCTACACCATGTCAGACAGGTGAATGTCCAGCCTCTTCTTAAAAACCTCCAGTGATGGAGCGCCCACGATTTCTGGTGGCAAGCTGTTCCACTGGTTAATTGTCTTCACTGTCAGGAAGTTTCTCCTCAATTCCAGGTTGCTTCTCTCTTTGGTCAGTTTCCAACCGTTGTTTCTCGTCTTTCCCTCTGGTGCTCTGGAGAACAACGTGACCCCCTCCTCTGCCTTGTGGCAGCCCCTCAGATACTGGAAGACTGCTATCATGTCTCCCCTATTTCTTTTTTTCTTTAGACCAGCCAAACCCAAGTCCCGCAGCCGTTCTTTGTACATTTTGGTCTCCAGGTTTCAGATCATCTTGGTTGCTCTTCTCTGATTTTTTTCGTTTCTTAAGTGAGTCTGGCTTCCACTGTTGACTTTGCTTGTCAGAAGGTCGCAAAAGGGCATCAAAGGAACTCCACCCCCCACCCCGATCCTGCAGCCCCCACGACTCAGTTGTCAAGCATGTGAATTTTGACCACGGGGACGCTGGAACAGCTGTAAATGTGAGGAATGGTCATAAGCCGCTTTCTTTCAACGACGTTGTAACTTTGTGGGGGTCCCTAAAGGAATTGTTGTAAGTCAAGGACGACCAGTGCAGAATGCAGAAAAGGGCTTAGGCAGGCGTCTTTAAGACTTGGCCGCTTTAAGACTTGTGGACTTCAACTCCCAGAATTCCTCAGCCAGCCCTCAGGGAAGGAAGGCTTTAATCCTGTGGTCACTGCCAGCAGCTAGACTCTTTGACTCCCTTGCAGATGTCTCTGGTTTTTAACCCAACCCATTTCAGTGGAAAGAGAGAGAGAGAGAGAATGAAAGAGGAGGCTAAGAATATCTTCCTCTTCGCCTCTCTTTTAATTATGGGATGCATGTCTGTGAACTAATAATAATCTGAGCATGAACTGGACCAGCCTGAGCTATTATCTTCAGGATGGGCTGCTATTCTCTGTGCAATTGGAGAAAAACATCCCCCTGCCATCACTATTAAGAGCTGCTCTGCAGACTTGAGGGCAGTAATCCGTGTGGAGCCAGCTGGTCCACGACCTCGCCCGCCCTGGGGTGAACCGCTTAGAGAAGGCTATAAAGCACTGTGAAGTGGTATATAAGTTTAAGTGCTAAGGCTGGTCCCCTTCCTTCCTTCCTTCCTTCCTTCCTTCCTTCCTTCCTTCCTTCCTTCCTTCCTTCCTTCCTTCCTTCCTTCATGGTGCAGTGGTCAGAATGCAGCATTGCAGGCTGATTCTGCCCACTGCCAGCAGTTCGATCCTGACCGGCTCAAGGTGGACTCAGCCTTCCATCCTTCCAAGGTCGGTCAAAGGAGGACCCAGATTGTTGGGGGGTGGGCAAGATGCTGACTCTGTAAACCGCTTAAAGAGGGCTATAAAGCACTGTGAAGCGGTATATAAGTCTAAGTGCTATTGCTAAGTGTGGGCTGGTTGGCGAGCACCCAAAATACAATCACGTTAATCTTTGGGGGTGGGGGTGCAAAGGGTGGCCAACTTTGAATCCTGGCCCTAAGTTGTTGTGGGGAGGGCCATCATAACTTCACACAGTCTCTAAGTGACTGTTTTTAAGTCAAGGCCTATCTGTATTCCTTCTGCAAATAGAGGACAACTCCAGACTTACGATCTGATTTGCGATGTTCTGCACTGGAAACGATTTTTGAACCTGGGCTGTGTTTCCATTTCAATGTTACGTCTCTTCTCCCAAAAGGAAAAAAAACGGGGGGGGGGGAATCTAACTCTGGATCTGTTTGTTGTTCCAATTTCTTTCCTGATTCCTTGCTGGTTTGCAAACCAGTGGGAATCTCATTCGTTGAGATTCCTATCTCCAGTGTGGGAATCACACACCGATATTTAATTATCAGATGGCAAGAAGATGGAGACTGGGATATCTCATTTCAGATGAGAGATTCATAGTTTCTGAATGCTATTAAAATCTAAATAATCCTTCCAACAAACAAACGGAGCCAAGGGCTGGAGAAAAGTCAAAACCTGCTTGTTGCATTCAGGAAGTGCCTCCTCGTGACCATGAGGTTCGGCAGCATGTAGAGACAAGACTGCTGAACAGATTGCCTTGCAGACGGTTATGCAAGTAATTGAGATAATCAAGTCTTCCCATCCATTTTCCCATCCATTTTTCCCAAGCTGTTCTTACAATGCACATGTCAAGGTATTCGCAATTACATGCAAGCTGGATTGATTTATTTTTCATTCAGTCCTGGGCTGATAATCTTGGATAACCCTGGGGATGTCTCATAAATAGAGACACCCCCCCCCCCCCGAATTATCCAAGAATATCTAGGATCTAAATCTCGGGCGGTGTTTTTTCAACCTCAGCAACTTTAGGCGTTGTTTTCCTTGGTTCAAGACATGGAAGGCAAGCAGAGGGGCTGGAAGGCTGAGTGGGGGGGGAGGGCAAGAGAGAGAGGCATAGACCTTCCCATTAAGAATTTGCTACCTGCAGGCAACTTCTCCTGTTCCTTTGCCTCTGAAAGAACAGAGAATATAGAATCATAAGGTTGGAAGGGATCTCGGAGGTCTTCTAGTCCAACCCCCTGTTCAAGACAGGAAAGCTTATACCATCCTGGTCAAATGATGGCCCAATCTCTTCTTGAAGGCCTCCAGTGATGCAACACCTACAACTTCCAGAGGTAATCTGCTCCACTGGCTAATTGTTCTCTCCGTCAGGAAATTTCTCCCTAGTTCTAGCTTAGATGTTCCTCTGATGAGCTTCCACCCATTGCTTCTAGTCCAGCCCCCCCCCGCTCGAGCAGGAGACCCTATTCCATTCCAGACAGTGGCTGTCCATCTCTTCTTAAAAACCTCCAGTGATTGAGCACCCACAACTTCTGAAGCCAAGCCAAGCCATTCCATCAATTAATTGTTCTAACTGTGAGGAAATTCCTCCTTAGTTCCAGGTTGCTTCTCTCCTTAGTGAGTTTCCATCCGTTGCTTCTTGCCCTGCCTTCAGGCGCTTTGGAGAATAGCTTGACTCCCTCTTCTTTGGGGCAGCCCCTGAGATACTGGAAGGCTGCTATCATGTCCCCCCTCGTCCTTCTCTTCATTAAACTAGACCTGCCCAGTTCCAACAACCGTTCCTTGTATGTTTTAGCCTCCCGTCCCCTGATCCTCTTTGTTGCTCTTCTCTGCACTCTTTCTAGAGTCTCCACATCTTTTTTTACATCATGGTCATGGTGACCAAAACTGGACGCAGGATTCCAAGTGTGGCCCCACTAGTGTGGTGTAAAAAAAAAAAGCCAAGAGGATCATTGGCTGCCCTCTTCTTCCCCCCCCCCCCCCCAGACACTTAGGAAAGCTCAAAATATTCTTAAAGACTCATCTCATCCCGGGCATTCTTTCTTTTTTTAACTATTACCATCTGGCAGATGATACAGGATAATAAAAACAAAGACAAATTGGCTGAAAAATAAGTTTTTATCCCAGAGCTGTAACCACACTAAATACCACTGTATAGTGCAACATTGAAATACAATATTCTCTTCTCTTCTCTTCTCTTCTCTTCTCTTCTCTTCTCTTCTCTTCTCTTCTCTTCTCTTCCCTTCCCTTCTCTTCTCTTCTCTTCTCTTCTCTTCTTCATTCCATTATTCTATTCTATTCTATTCTATTCTATTCTATTCTATTCTATTCTATTCTATTCTATTCTATTCTATTCTATTCTATTCTATTCTATTCTATTCTATTCTATTGTTATTTCATTCTATTCTATTCTATTCTATTCTATTCTATTCTATTCTATTCTATTCTATTCTATTCTATTCTATTCTATTCTATTCTTATTTCATTCTATTCTATTCTATTCTATTCTATTCTATTCTATTCTATTCTATTCTATTCTATTCTATTCTATTCTATTCCATTCTATTCCATATTTTCTATTCTATTCTATTCTATTCTATTCTATTCTATTCTATTCTATTCTATTCTATTCTATTCTATTCTATTCTATTCTATTCTATTCTATTCTATTCTATTCTATTGTTATTTCATTCTATTCTATTCTATTCTATTATTCTATTCTATTCTATTCTATTCTATTCTATTCTATTCTATTCTATTCTATTCTTTCTATTGTTATTTCATTCTATTCTATTCTATTCTATTCTATTCTATTCTATTCTATTCTATTCTATTCTATTCTATTCTATTCTATTCTATTCTATTCTATTCTATTCTATTCTATTCTATTCTATTCCATTCCATTCCATTCCATTCCTTCTATTCTATTCTATTCTATTCTATTCTATTCTATTCTATTCTATTCTATTCTATTCTATTCTATTCTATTCTATTCTATTCTATTCTATTCTATTCTATTCTATTCTTCATTCCATTATTCTATTCTGTTCTGTTCTGTTCTGTCCTATTCTATTTTCTATTCTATTCTAAAGAGGGAAAGGGGGGTTGTTCTTTGATGGAGACTATAAAAGCAGAAGAGGTGAAAAAAAATGGGACAGGTTTTTGTTTTGTTTTGTTTGGAAGCACCTCGTCATCACAACAGATTGCAAACCCCCGAAGCTCTCGTAGCATCTTTCATGTTCCCTTGGAAGAAATTAACTATATTTATCCAGCACACACTTTTCCCCGGGAGCAGAATGGAGATTTTTCCCAGGCGAAATCTTTCTGCAGCGCGAGGGTTTAATGCACCCCCTGCCTTGCCTGAGAATTTTCCCAGGGTGGAATCTTGTTGTGTCTTGTCAGAGTCTGGGTGGGGTTAGTGAAGTGCATGATAATATCACATTTTACACACCTAGAGCCCTGGGAATGTTTTTCTGCAGGAATCGGCTACGGCACAAAATTAGACTTAAATAACATTCCCATAGCAAATTATAGTGAAATTATCATACTTTTGGACGAGAGGGTGTTGCTGTTTGTTTGTTTTTCCTTTCCCCCAAGTACATAACCCTCATAATTGTATCGATTTCCATTTACAAAATAATTTATAGTTTTCATTAAAAATAAACACCCCAACTAACTTCAGTAATTGCCAAGTAATTTAAGTCTAACTGTATGTATGATATGAGTAAGCTAAATTCATCTACCTTCTTTTCTTCAAGAAAGCGATTTGCAATCAGCCTCTAGTTACGAAGAGCGTTATTTTAAACCTTAAAAGAGATTTCAACAGGAGTAAGCAGAGATTTTTTTGCCGGGGGGGGGTCCTCCGGGGAGGCAAGCAGGAACACAGGTATCATGACATTATCATACAAATAACTGGAAATTATGTGATTTGTGCCAGTGGCACAGAAATTACATCCCTTGTATCGTTTGTGCCATGATATCACAATGCACAGGAAGGTGCATTGTAATCAAAGATGATCGAAGGCCTGGAGGCTAAAACATACGAAGAACAGCTGCGGGACTTGGGTTTGGCCAGTCTAGAGAAAAGAAGAAACAGGGGTGACATGATAGCAGCGTTCCAGTATTTGAGGGGCTGCCACAAAGAAGAAGATGGGGTCACGTTATTCTCCAAAGCACCAGAGGGAAGGAGGAGAAACAACGGTTGGAAACTGACCAAAGAGAGAAGCAACCTGGAATTAAGGAGTTACTGGCACCTTTCATCCTTTCATCAGCGGTTGTGTGAAAGGAATACAGGGAAGTCCTCGGCTTACGACCAACAATTTCCATTGCTAAGCGAGACAGTTGCAAAGTGAGTTTTTGCCCATCCTTGCCACAGTTTGTTAAGTGAATCACTGCACTTGTTGAGTTAATAGCCCGGTTAAGTTAATTGTGGCTTCCCCATTGCATCTCAGAAGGTCGCGAAAAAAGGATCCTGGGACCACGGCAACTGTCATAAATATGAGCCAGTTGTCAAGCCTCTGAATTTTGATCACGTGACCCGCAGGGATCCGGCAATGGTCGTCAGCGTGAAAAACAATCCCAAGTCGATGCTGTTGTAACTTTGCTCAGTAAACAAACTGTTTTAAGTCAAGGATTTCCTGTATTCTGGATCTTTCTTTCTGGCCTCCTTAATATCTAATAATAATAATTTAATAATCTGACAGTCAGAACAATTAACCAGTGGAACTACCTGCCTCCAGAAGCTGTGAATGCTCCAACACTGGACGTTTTTAAGAAGAGACTGGACAGCCCTTTGTCTGAAAAGGTATAGGGTTAGGGTTAGGTCACCATAGTTAGGCTGCCCTATCTATGTTTCCTGGTAAAAGACATGGGAAAATCCCATTGGAGGAAAATTCCACTTAGGGTTAGGTCATCATGAACTCATAGAGCAAAATGGACATCACCAACAAACTCAGAGCTCTTGGGTATGGTTAGGAAGGCACTGACTTTTCTAGGCTGCCCTATGTATGTTTCCTGGTTAAATACATGGGAAAATCCCATTGGAGGAAAATTCCACTTAGGGTTAGGGTTAGGTCACCACCAACTCATAGAGCAAAATGGACATTGCCAACAAATTCGGAGTTCATGGGTATGGTTAGGAAGACTTTTCTAGCCTGCCCTATCTATGTTTCCTGGTAAAACACATGGGGAAATCCCATTGGAGGAAAATTCCACTTAAATGGACATCGCCAACAAACTCGGAGCTCTTGGGTATGGTTAGGAGGGCACTGACTTTTCTAGCCTGCCCTATCTGTTTCCTGGTAAAATACATGGGAAAATCCCATTGGAGGAAAATTCCACTTAGAGTTTCCTGCCAGAGCAGGGGGGGTTGAACTAGGTGACCTCCAAGGTTCCTTCCTCCATCATCATCATCATCATCATTTATTTATCATCAGCATAATTTTGATACCCAACCCCAAAACCACGAATGATCTCACCCAGCGGCTTCATATAGATCTTGAACAGGAGAGGCGAGAGGACCGACCCCTGAGGAACTCCACAAATAAGAGGCCTCGAGGCCGACCTCTGCCCTCCTGCCAACACCGACTGCGAACGTCCCAGGAGGTAGGAGGAGAACCACCATAAGACGGTGCCTCCCACTCCCAACCCCCTGAGACGCCGCAGTAAGATACCATGGTCGATGGTATCAAAAGCCGTTGAGAGGTCTAATAGGACTAGGACAGAGGAACAACCCCTGTCCCGAGCCCGCCAGAGATCATTCACCAGCGCAACCAATGCCGTCATCATCATCATCATCATCATTATTATTATTATTATTATTATTATTATTATTATTATTATTATTATTATTATTATTATTATTATTATTATAATATTTGGAGAATGCTGTCCCATTTCCTCCCAGAACTTCTTAAGGTTAGATGCCCTTGGATCGTAACCCAACCACTTCTCTTTTTCTCTTTTCTTGAAGTCAGCTATTCAAACAACGTTCAATCATTTCTGCATTAGCTCCGTAAATATCCACCTCTGTTTTGGCCCCCAACCATTACTTCAGGGGAGGCTGTTCCCTTCCGCTTGGGGGCCAGAGAAGCAACACGGCCAGGGTTACTGCACTGCAATATTATGTTTGTTTCTTTTATTTATTTATTTTTTTAATAAACTGGCCTCACCCTCCTTGGTTTGTTGACTGAGGCTCCATGGCAACTTTCCCCTGGCCTAGTCAACGTGGCCAGCTTGTCTGAGCGGATGGTCGCGATCTTCACCTACAGCTATTACAGGATTCCAACATGAAATGGCCTTCGTCCGAAGAGTCAGGAGATCCGTGTGGGCTAAATGAGATTCTTCTCCTCCAATCCAAAATATTTGCCATTCCGCCCCGCTGTGACGGGCCTTCTTCACCCAGCCTAAAATGCGTTCCTGATCAGAATTGGGGCAGAAAGGAGAGAGAAAAGCAACTTAGGATCACAGCAATTCCACTTGACGTCAAGAGTAGCCACAGCGAGCCAGCCAAGGGCACCTCCCTCGAAAATAATTTGAAGGAACAGTTCCCCACCCTAGAAGTAACTGCGGAAATAGCAGAAAATTACCATCCTTGCAGAGGAAATGATAGCCATGCTTGTCACTTGTTTATTTATATGTATTTATATCCCGCCTTTATTATTTTTACGAATTACTTAAGGCAGCAAACACATCCAGTACATTTTCCTCCTCCTATTTCCCCCCCTCACACAATCCTGTGAGGTGGGTTAGGCTGAGAGGGAAGGGGGGGGGACTGGCCCAAAGTCACCCAGCCTGTTTTCATGTCTAAGGCAGGACTTGAACTCACAACCTCTTGCGTTCTAGCCTGGCTCCTTCACCACTAGACCAAACTGGCTTTCCTAGAGATATTTATATTGGATGGATGGATGGATGGATGGATGGATGGATGGATGGATGGATGGATGGATGGATATAGCAGCCATCTTACACAATATGAACCTGTATTTATCTAAGTAGGTTTCTATTAATATTTATCGTTTTGCTTGCTTGCTTCCATCTTATACAATATAATCCTGGCCAGCTACCAACAATCAATTCCATATAATATATATTTAAAATGTAGACAAATTACATTCCACCACAATCTCACATATCTGGAGGTTTTTAAGAAGAGACTGGAGAGCCGTTTGTCTGAAATGGTCCAGGGTTTCCTGCCTGAGCAGGGGGTTGGGCTAGATGACCTCCAAGGTGAGTTGCACCTGATTTTATGACCTTTTCACCATGGTTGTTCAGCAAATTACTGCAACTGTTAGGTGAACTAAATGGTTGTCAAGCAAATCCATCTTTCCCCATTGATTTTGCCTGTCAGAAACTGGCTGGAAAGTTCACAAATAGTGACCACATCACCCTGGGATGCTGCAACCATTGTGAATACACACCAGTTGCCAAAGGTAGTCTAGCAGGATTACTCGATTCTGTAATAGCCTTGTTCCCTTCGTCCCTCCGTCTAGCAAACGTGCAAGATTCGTTTTCCCCTGCCACGCAGATGTATACATAACGTGAACTAGACTGCGTTCTCTCTCTGTGTCCTATAATACAGGTGGGCATAGGCATCGTTCTGTATTTATTTATTTATTTATGTCATATTTATGCAGTGCATATCAGAGGGTGGGGACCCCTTTGAGAGCTGAATAAAACAAAATTTCATTTTAATGTATGTCGATTAGGGTACATTCAAAGTGACAATAAAGTTTATTCTATTCTATTCTATTCTATTCTATTCTATTGTTCTATTACTCTATTCTATTCTATTCTATTCTATTGTTCTATTACTCTATTCTATTCTATTCTATTCTATTCTATTCTATTCTATTCTATTCTATTCTATTCTATTCTACTCTACTCTACTCTACTCTACTCTACTTTTTTTTTTATTTATTTATTTATTTATTTATTTATTTATTTATTTATTTATTTATTTATTTATTTATTTATTTATTTATTTATTTATTTAATATACCGCCCTTCTCCCGAAGGACTCAGGGCGGTGAACAGGGCAATACATAAAAACTAGATACAAAAATTAAAAATTATTAAAAAGTAATTAAACAATGCCCATAATAAATTAATACAGATTAAAAATTGAAGTCCATTTACAAAAATCCCACCCCGTCCCATCCCAAACTGGGATCATGGAACTGTAGGGATGGTGCAACAGCCGTTAAGCACAAGTGCCAGTTGTAAGTCACTTTTGTCAGTCCTGCAGTAACTTCCAACAGTCACTTTACGAATTTGTCGTAAGTCAAGGGCTACCTGTAGGATTAATGCCCCTTTTAAAAAGTCACATGCCTCCCAAAACTCCAGCAAGTGAATCAGACCTGTAAAAGCAGCTTTTGGCATACTTTTACGGCTCCTTAATGCCCCCCCCCCGAAACGCCAACAGATTCTGGGGCTCACTAAGCTCCGCACACTCAGGCTGGCTTATGGGATGCGCCGAGGACTTTGTCATTGTGCAGAGAATGTCAGCAATGGCACATCCTGTGGCTTGCGTTTGGCTGCACCGGCTGGTTGAATGGTGTCCCAAAGCCAGCCTTGATGGTTCGCTGGCTTTTAAGCACAGGGCAAAAATGCCAGCCCCATTTGTCAGAATTGCCCTCGGATCCTAGTTGCCTGAGAAAACAAGAAAGTGAATTATCTACCAAGGATAAGGAGTTCTCACAAGCGGCTTCAAAAAAAAAGTAAAGGGCACCCTAATTGTTTTACGGTACCATTAACTCCAAACTTTTTCAACATCATTAACTATGGAATGAAAGTGCTACCAGTGTTCAGGCCTATAAATTAAGGTAAGAAACCCCTTCTGTTTACTGAAACAGTAAGGAAAGCTGCCAAGAAAAACAGAGAGAGAGAGAGAGGGAGGGAGGGAGGGGGAGAGAAAGACAGAAGGAGAGATGGAGGGAGGGGGAGAGAGAAAGGAGGAGGAGGAGAGAGAAGGAGGAGGGGGAGAGGAGGAGGAGGAAGGAAGGGGGGGGAGAGAGAGAGAGAAAGAGAAGGAGGAGGGAGGGAGAAAGACACAGAGAGAGAATGCAGCAAATTATCCGAAGTACATCTATCCTTTTTTCTGACGAAGGAAAAGCGAAGTTCTACGGACATTAAAATGCAGCCTGGGAAGCAGAGATTGGGATTTTTATCAGGGACCTGCGACACACCAGGGGAGGCGGCCTCCAGATTTCAGGTTAAAGAGGCCCTGGAAAGAGCGCTGACAGAGCCGGAAAGCGCCTAAGAATCCCGGCACGTGCAGTTGAAGTTCTTGGAGGGATCTGCATGAGGGAAGGCAGTTTGGGGGCTCTTCGGATCTCCTCCGGTTTTGGGGGCTTCCTTAGACCTGGCTCAGAGGCCGCTCTGCACCCTGCCCGTTGCCTTCAGCCCTGTCTGCGGAGTCAGACGCCGGTGGCCGCAGGTGAAGGTCCAGGGACTGGGCTGTAAAACCAGAGGATGATACTTCATCTGCCACCTATTGGGGGAGACTCCTTTCTTTCTTTCTGCCTTTCTTTCTTTCTTTCTGCCTTTCTTTCTTTCTTTCTTTCTTTCTTTCTTTCTTTCTTTCTTTCTTTCTTTCTTTCTTTCTTTCTGCCTTCCTTTTTATTTCCCTTTCTTTCCTCCTTCCCTCCTTTCCTTCCTATCTACCCTCCCTCCCTCCTTCCTTCCATTCATCCATCCTTTTTCTTTTCTTTTCTTTCTTTCTTTCTTTCTTTCTTTCTTTCTTTCTTTCTTTCTTTCTTTCTTTCTTTCTTTCTTTCTCTTTCTTCTGCCTTTCTGCCTTCCTTCCTTTTTATTTCCCTTCCTTCCTTTCTTTCTTTCTTCCTTCCTTCCTTCCCTCCTTCTTTTCTTCCTATCTTCCTTCCTTCCTTCCTTCTTTCTTTCTTTCTTTCTTTCTTTCTTTCTTTCTTTCTTTCTTTCTTTCTTTCTTTCTTTCATCTTATGCTGGCTACTACAACATTTTTATGCACATTTATTTTTTAGAAAAAATTGCAAACCACTTTTCCTTCTTGGCTGCCTGGGGGCTTGATTCCCTACCCCCAGCATGGCTGAAGAGCTTTCTTGGACTCATCCTTCAGAAAAGTCCTTGCCAGATCAGATCTGTTCTACCACAGACGAGAAATATTGCTTCCTTTTTAAGGAATAAATCATTTGAAGTTTGTATTGCGCAAACCCATGAGTTTATTGCCTGGCACCGTATCCTATATTTGAATGAGCCACGTGCCACGAGGGTGTTCAAGTGGAGAAAACCCACCGGGAGGATTTTGGATGCTGTCTGCTGGGGTTGGGAACTGGGTGGGGTAGATCGGAGGAGATGCTGAGCAGAAATCCCAGTTAAAATATTTACCCAGCTGAGACCAAAAATCTTTTAAAAAAAACACACAGATGAAACCAAAGTATTAAGAAGGATGTTTTTGTGCCATTTTGTTAGGGTGGATTGTGGCCTAAATTTTCAAAATTTACTTCTTAACAGGAGTGAGAAACTTAACGATCCCAAGATTGAATCGGTCCATTTAGCTTCACTTAGAAGTGGGCAGGAACATGGAGCCCAAACTGTGCTCTGTGCCGGAACTCAAATCACAGCATCCCAGACTGTTGGCTCTCCAAGCTTCTCTGGACCACCTTCAAGAAGAGGAACCGATAATAATTTTATTCATTGCTAACCTGCTCTTTTTGGTAGGAAGCAACTTCCTCACATTCCAGTAGATTCTGCTTACGTGTAACTCAAATCCATCTCTTGCGTTCCGGCACTAGAGGGAACAGGCCTCAACCTTCTTCTGGATGTGAGATCTTTTAGATGTTTGAAGAACACCACCACGTTCCTTCTCTGTGGTCTCTTCTCAAGGCTAAATGTGCTCAGTTCCTCCATCTCTTTTCATAGGACCCGCTTGCTAGCCACTGAGATATCGGAAGACTTGCTATCCTGTCACCCCTGGTCCTTCTCTTCATTAAACTAGACATACCCAATTCCAGCAACCGTTTCTTATATGTTTTAGCCTCCAGTCCCCTGATCCTCTTTGTTGCTCTTCTCTGCACTCTTTCTAGTGTCTCAGCATCTTTTTTACATCGTGGTGACCAAAACTGGATGCAGTACTCCAAGTGTGGCCTTACCAAGGCCTTGTAAAGTGGTATTAATACTTCACGTGATCTTGATTCCATCCCTCTGTTCATGTAGCTGCCGCACACTGGGGAGCTACAGGCAGATTCTTTCAGGGCCCATAAGTCAGCAGGTTCTGAACCAGTCAGAACAGGCAGCTCTCTGCTGCCAAGTCATTTAAGGCCTTAAACATTAAAAAAAAACACCACCACCCTGTCTTTGAATCACACTTGGAAGGTGGTGCTTGAATCTTATGCCAGTAAGTACCTGCCAGCCACTGGGCCACTGCATTCTGGGCTGGTTGAAACTTGCAGACAGTCTTCAAGGGCATCCCCAGGTGGAATGCATTGCAGCATTCCAAAAAAACTGGTAGCCAGAGCGTGAATTAGTATCCAACTCCTTGGGCTCTTGGGATTGAGTTAAGTGGGAGCTATTGGGTCAGTTCGATTCAATGCACGGATTTCTCGGATTTAATCCCAGGTAAAAGATAATGGCAGTGTATTTTCCAAGTGGTACAGTGGATCCACCTGCCCCTTGTAGGGGAGATGGGTAGCGTACAAATTTAATAAATAAATAAAATAAAAGCTTTGTCACTTTTGGGCAAGTGATCCACTTGCCCCGTCTGCTGCAGATTAAGCATACTTCACAGAGAAGCCGGGCTCCCCTTCAAAGATACAAGGCACAATCCCACCAGCGCTTGGAGAAACGTAGAGTAATCAGGAGTGTTTCAAAGATAGCAAGTTCTGCATCCAGCTTGAAAACTAGAAGGACATTTGCTCCAGTCTGATAGGCCAGTGTTTTTCAACCTTAGCGACTTTAAGATGCATGGATTTCAATGCCCAGGATGCGCTGGACACCATGGCTGGCTAGAGAATTCTGGAAGTTGAAGTCCATGGATCTTAAAGTTGCTAAGGTTTAGAAACGCTGCTAAAGACGATAGCCAAGAGTTTCCAAATTTGAGGCCAGGAAGGAAACAGAAAGGAGAATGCAAAAGTTTCTTCCTTCGACTGCAAGTCCCTTGGCCCATCAGACGGTGCCCAGAAGTTCCAATTCTCCACAATATGAGTCTTCAAACTTGGCCCTTTGATGACTTGTGGACTTCAACTCCCAAAATCCCTCAGCCAGGCATGCATGCCTGGCTGAGGAATTCTGGGAATTGAAGTCCACAAGTCAAGGGCCAAGTTTGAAGACCTCTGTGCTAGCATCTTGACAACAACGCCTTTGCTTAACCCATTTGGCTGAACCATTCCATTTTACCAATTTGCCTCTTCCTCCTCTGCTTTTACCTTCCATCCATGAGGGTGCGGTGACCCACTCACTCACACACACACACGCGTAACTCTGGCTTAGTGAGTTCATTAATATTGCCCAGCAGTTCCCTTCACCAAAAAAACTCAGAACTGTCCCAATTAAGTCCAGCCATGAGCAGACCAAGATTAGTTCACGGACTAATGGCCTACTAGTCCTCAAAGCAATTCAAGGTTGCTCAAACAAAATAACTCCACCGGGCCAAACTTAAATCCACCCCCGAGAGAGATCAGGTGGTGAGAAAAGTTCGGAGTCTTCAAGGCGCAATTCCAAACACGGTGTCCACCCAGAGCGAAGCCGGAATACACAACGATCAAGCACACAACTAGACAACAGAGCCATCAGTCAATCCAGTTCAGAGCCATCAATCAACCTAGTTCCCCGAAGTGCCAGGAGTGGGCTTAACCTGCCCTGAGCTGACCTCTCAGGAGGAATCGGGGCAGTCGCCCAAGGGAGACATCACAGAGGGCCCCAAACTCTAGAAAACTACTATTGGATGAAATGAAGTTTTAAACTGATAACGCTGAGCTTTTTAAGACAAAGTAGACTGCAAAGAGTGTTTTCCTTTGGTCCCCTGAATCTTTGAAGTTTTTCTTTGGTTTCCCCGGATATTTGGAGTTTTCACAACTTGCCTTGTAATATAGCCATAGGTGAACTGCCTGACAGGCAATCCACGCCGTTATTGTCTAGCTGTTGTTGTTCTTCTAAGTCACGAGATCTTTCAGCCCTTCATCTTAGAGCCAGTGACAGGTATTAACCATCAATGTGCATCAGAAAATCTGTTTCAGAATGTGGCCATTTAAAAACCAGTGGGCAGTGTGAGCTACTATTTGTAGTCAAAGCTGTGATTTGCCTCAGCAGCTGTTCTGTATCTGGAAAACGCCCAGACCTGATTTAAATTGGCTCAGCAGGAATTAACTGACTGTTGAGTGATCTCAGCAGAAGAGAACCAAGGGGGTTCCCAGCCATAAGCACGGAAGAAGACAAAGTGGAGAGGAGCGAGATTCGTAAGGACCGCTTAGCAGCGAAGCGGCTCCCGCCTTTGATGGCAGCTGAACTGAGAATGCAGGAAGAAATAGAGCAGTGATGGCGAAACCTTTTAGGAACGGAGTGCCCGATCTGCAACCCAAAGCCCACTTATTTATTGCAAAGGGCCAACATGGCAACTTAACCTGAATACTGAAGTTTTAGTTTAGGAAAAAAAACAACTCCTACATTAACATCTTTTGTCCTGAAAGAAAAACACAATAACAAAGCTTCCAGTGATATAAACTATCTATATAGTTTATAGACTACTGCAATGCTCTGAACATGGGACTGCCCTTGAAGACCACCCGAAGGCTTCAGCTGGTGCAGAATGCGGCCGCGCGGGTAGTGATGGGAGCATCCCGATACTCCCATATTACACCCTTCCTGCGTGAGCTGCATTGGCTACCAGTTGTCTTCCAGACGAGATTTAAGGTGCTGGTACTTACCTTTAAAGCCCTACATGGCTTAGGTCCGGGATATTTGCAGGACCGTCTGCTGCCAGGAACGACTTCCCATCGCCCAGTACGCTCACACAGGGAGGGCCTCCTCAGGGTGCCGTCGGCCAGACAATGTCGACTGGCGACCCCCAGGGGGAGGGCCTTCTCTGTGGGAGCACCAGCCCTTTGGAATCAACTCCCCTTGGAGCTCCGGATGGCCCTGGATCTCCGTTCCTTTCGTCGCGACCTTAAAACATGGCTTTTCCATCAGGCCGACCTGGACTGATGGAAGGGAGGTTTTCTTAATTTTTTTTTTAATCCCATTTATATCCCGCCCTTCTCCGAAGACTCAGGGCGGCTTACAATCTAAAGCACAAATCAATGTGCTTAGCAATAGCCTTCATTCTATGTATATGCCTGCTTATTAGGGCTTTCCCCCCCCCAAGCGGCATTATTACAAAGTCAGCTTATTGCCCCCAAACAATCTGGGTCCTCATTTTACCTACCTCGGAAGGATGGAAGGCTGAGTCAACCTTGAGCCTGGTGGGACTCGAACCTGCACTAATTGCAGGCAGCTGGTGTTACTTAAGGAGGCATTAGCCCACTGCTCCACCAAGCAGTGTTTTACTGTGTTTTTAATTGGACTATTTATGGGATAATTTGATTTAATACCTTTTAATGTTTGTATTTTGTGTTTTTATCGTTGTTAGCCGCCCTGAGTCCTTTGGCATACAAATCCCATCCATAAATAAATAAATAAATAAATTTTTATTGAAAGGTAAAAGTTTGCCTTTGGCATGCTTTTGAACAATTAATGTGATTTTTTGCTGTTGTATGCATGCTGATAATTTGTCTAACATTGGCTTATACTTGGTAAGTTTGAGAGCAACATGTGCAGCACTCAGGTCATCTGTTAGTCTGTTTCTGGTGTCAGATTTGCTATAATTCAAAAATGGAAAACAGCTGCTCAGAAGCATAAGACGATCCAAACAAAGTAAAGAAAGCAATCCCAAGTGCTTAATTTGACTTAAAATTATTTGGCAGAGAATTCCACACTTTTAAGGCTTTCATTTTCAGAACTAACTGTGCTGTCCTTTGGCATCCTTTCCCCCCCCCCCCCAGGATTGCTCCGAATAAGAGCGAGGCGCACTTTGGCTCCATTTTTGCCAGGAGGGGGCTTGGGAATTGGCTTTTTCCTGCAAAAACTTAGCCAAAGAGCAAGGCGCGCATGCCCACGGAGATGGGTCTGAGTGCCCCCCTCTGGCGCGCGTGCCATAGGTTGGCCACCACTGAAATAGAGCTTGTTCCCCTTTGGACCTTTTTAAAATGCAAGTAAACAGAGTTACCAAGCATTCCCCCCCCCTACCCCCCCCCAAAAGCTAAGGCTGCTTGTTTGGTATAAAAATAGTTCAGCCAAAGATTTAGCTCTTTTGTTCCTTCTCTAGTTCTTGATTCCTATTGTTTGCATTTATCTTTAAAAAAAAAGAGATGGTTTTCCTGTTGATCCAGATGAATCCTTTGCTAATATTTATCGGTTGCATGTGTTGCAAGCGTATCCTTTGCTCCCCTGGGAATGGTGAAATTCCAGCTGTGCAAAGATGCTTACCCTTTCGGCTGCAGCTTTCAGTGGCCATTGCATGAAAAGAAGGAGGGAGCCAGGTGGCCGGCTTCAAAAGAAGGCTGGGTCCAGCTCTGCTGCTTTTGGAGCTGTCAGATGTTTGATTTGGCTCTGGCTGAAAAGCTACACGGAGGAGAATTTCAGACCAATAAAAGGAGAGGTTTTTCTCCCTTCAATACCCCACTTTCGCTGCCTGCGGGTAGCGAGTTTGTCACAGCTTACAATGATTCCCCACCCCCCGTGCGCGCCTACCCCCTTTTTATTCATTTAAACTTAAATTAAATGTTACTGGGTCATCTAAAGTTGACACTGTCTTAAGAATAACTGTGAGTCACTGATAGTTCCATTACGAAGTTGTTTGAAGGTACGTCACTTTTAAATTAAGCTGATATCTCCGTCCGTCTTACAAAACCCTTGTGGGGTTACCCAAGTAACAAGCTTTTAAAACCACCCAAAACACTGTAGGACACAAAGAGCGTCCTTATAGTCGTTGGTTTACAGAATGAAACCAGATATTTTGATACCTCCCTATCTTACATCTTCGATCAATGGAAGAGAAGGATTGGGGGGGAGGGACATGACAGCTGTCTTCCAGACCTTGAGGGGCCATCACGAAGAAGAAAGGGTGGACGTATTCTCCAAAGCACCCGAGGGCAAGAGAAGAAGTATTGGGTGGGAAGCCTGTCAAGAAGGGATCCAACTGTGGAAGGATTTTCTGACAGTGAGAGCAATTCATGAATAGAATGGCTGGGCTCCCAGAGTTGTCGGTGCGCCATCGCCGAAGGTTTTCAACAATAGACTGGACAACAAATTGGCCGGGATGATCTAAGGCTCCTACCTCGAGTAGCAGGCTGGACTAGAAAAACGCCCCCCAGGTCCTTTCCAGCCAGATGATTCCAACAAGAGCCTTGATGGAGCAGTGGGCTAATGCCTCCTTAAGTAACACCAGCTGCCTGCAATTAGTGCAGGTTCGAGTCCCACCAGGCTCAAGGTTGACTCAGCCTTCCATCCTTCTGAGGTAGGTAAAATGAGGACCCAGATTGTTGGGGGCAATAAGCTGACTTTGTAATAATGCCGCTTGGGTGTGTGTGTGAAAGCCCTAATAAGCAGGCATATACATAGAATGAAGGCTACTGCTAAGCTTGTAAGCCGCCCTGAGTCTTCGGAGAAGGGCGGGATATAAATGGAATTAAAATAAAATAAAAATAAAATAAAACTTCCCATGACAGTGATGTCCACAGAGAGGATTTTAAAAAAGTCAAGGCCATGACCACGATCTCAGGACTTTCTTCTAGGGATCGAGTGCTGACCCACATTAAAGGGGGTAAGGCAGGGGTCTTCCTGCTTGGCCCTTTGATGACTTGTGGACTTCAACTCCCAGAATTCCTCAGCCAGGCACGTGTGCCTGGCACACGTCATAAAAGGGCCAAGTTTGTAGACCCCTGGGGTAAGGCTTTGTTTGCAGTTACAACTGCCATCCTGACATTTCTACGCTCCTCACACACACACCCCCACACACACACCCTTGTCCCACGATCAGTGTTTTACATGACGCCTCTTCTGGACAGCTTTGAGTCTCGCCTTAAAAAAATGAAGAAGCTCTTCTCCGCTTAGTTCCAGTCCTGGACGTCCGTCCAAAGATTTTCAGAGGACAGCCCCCCCCCCCAGCCACCTGCTTTCTTGTCCTGGGAAGGTGAGAGCCAGAGAAGGTGAGAGCCAGAGAAGGTGAGAGCCAGAGAAGGACTAAACGGACCAGAGGTGCCCTCCTAGGCGAAAGGCCAGGATGCGGGGTGAGAGGTCCTCAACTCCCCTTCCAGGTGTCCTCGGATTAAGACTCTCAGGCACTCGAAGCACACAGGGACTCTTGCCTTAGACCCCTCTTGGTCTGTAAGCTCCTAGAGCCCATGAAGGCACCAGGCTAGAAAGCAGGAGACCGTGAGTTCAAGTTCCGCCTTAGCCAATGGAAGTTGATTGGGTGACTTTGGGCCAGTCCTCTTCCCCCCCAGCCCTCCCTCCCTTCCCCCCTCTTTCTGTTTGTTTCTTCCTCCTTTTCTTTTGCTCTTTCTCTTTCTCTCTTTCTCTTTTTTTTCTTTCTCTCTTGTTTCTTTCTCTCCCTCCCTCTCTCTTCTCTCTCTCTCTCTCTCCTCTATGTCTCTGTCTCTTTCTCTGTCTCTCTCCTCTCTCTCTTTCTCTCTGTTTCTCTTTTTCTTTCTCTTTCTCTCTCTCCCTCCCTCCCTCTCTCTTCTCTCTCTCTCTCCTCTATGTCTCTGTCTCTCTCCACTCTCTCTTTCTTTCTCTCTCTTTCTCTTTCTCTGTGTTTCTCTTTTTCTTTCTCTTTCTTTCTCTCTCTCTCCCTCTCTCTTCTCTCTCTTCTCTCCTCTCTTCTCTGCCTCTCTCTCTTCTCTCTCTCTGCCTCTCTCTCTCTTCTCTCTGTCTCTCTCCTCTCTCTCTCTTTCTTTCTCTCTGTTTCTCTGTCTCTGTTTCTCTTTTTCTTTCTCTCCCTCCCTCCCTCTCTCTCCTCTCTCTTCTCTTCTCTGCCTCTCTCTCTTCTCTCTCTCTTCTCTCTCTTCTCTCCTCTCTTCTGAGTCTTCTCTGCCTCTCTGTCTCTTCTCTCTCTCTCTCTCTCTTCATAATTTCAGTAAAAGAAAATCATTTCTCCCACCTCAGTCCTCCCAGACCATAACTGACCAGTTTCTTCGCAGCTAAAGACCAAAATATCCAACAGACCACTCTACAGTACAATACAGTTAGGTAAGAAGATATGGGGAAACAGGAACTTAAAGAATTATTAGCGCTAGAATGGGGTTCTTTTGAATTAAATTCACAATCAGAGGATGTAGATGGCAAAGGTGCATGTATTAAAACCCCCAGAATATACAGGCCGTTAGAAAAGTGAATTTTTCATTTAAAAAAATATGAATCGGCTTAGGAGGAGTGACTTAACAAGACTGCCATAAAATTAATTGTCTCCCTGATTTCAGATATTTGGCAATCTTTCTAGAGGTATTTCCTTAAGCTGTCAGAGGATCAAAGACGCTCCTCGTCTGATTTTATGAGACTGTGAGTCACAAGAGGAACAATTAATTCAGTACCGTATTTTTCTGATTATCAACAATTCGAGGATCAACTGAAAAACTTGTGTGAATCTTTTACGCTGTCTGGATTCTGATTCCCAGTAGAGGCTGGGTTACATATCAGAACTTGGAGGATCAATACCAGATTTATTTATTTTTTAACTGGACTGGCCATTCTGATTGTCTAAGCAAAATTGGACAAATCAGAAATGGTATTATTCTCAACCCCTTATCAACCACTATGATGCAAGCATATTTAGGACCATAATAAAAACCACTATATAGAGCTAGAACAGGTGTTTCCAAACTTGGCAAACTTTGAGACTTGTGGACTTCAGGTCCCAGAATTCCTCAGCCAGCCATGCCGTGCCGGCTGGGGAATTCTGGGAGTTGAAGTCCGCAAGTCTTTAAAGTTGCCAAGTTTGCAGACCCCTGTGCTAGAAGTACCCCAACTCATCTTTTTAAAGTCTACAAAAGAAGCCAACATTGAAACATAGTGATCCCCAACAGCAACCTCTATTGTCTCATATTGCAGGGGTCCCCAACCTCCGGTCCGTGGACCAGTACCAGGCCGCAGCATGCCAGCAACCGGTCCACACAAACAAGCAAAGCCCCATCCATGAATGCAGGCCGCACACAAAACCACACACCCTCCAGTCCGTGGGAAAACCCCTGTCCACAGAACCGGTCCCTGGTGCCCAAAAGGTTGGATTCCTAGCTGAGCCTCTAGTTTAGCAGTATTCTCTAGATAACTAAATTCCAGCTGCCAAATTTCATCCATCAGAACCAAGAATATTTCTTTCTTGCAAACAGTGAAAACAGTGAAAGGCATACAGCCATCAGAATTCTTCATATGCAATGAAGATCTCAAAACACACTGAGGTACGCTTCTTAATAGGGAAGACGTGCCATTACTGAAGTCTTAACGTGACAGAGATGAAGGGGGCAAACCCACAGACTTGCTTGGCCTAGGAAAGTTATGGGCGAGGTCTTAAGAAAGCCGCGTGCCTGTTTTTCCTTCGCTGTCTGCCATTTTTTGAATTTTTATGCCTCCTAAAATAAGACACACTTGAAGCATGACTATATCCTCTTTAATGTCTCCGAAACATGCGGGCTTTGCCAGAGAGAAACATTGCATAATTACATATACCGTTTGAGTTGACTCAGAAAACCCTTTACATCATTCCTAGCTATTGGGATGTGGTTGCGTCTGTAACCAAGAGAGACAGCGTCATCGCGAGCACATGAAAACTCAACCTCATCCAGCCAGGGATGGGAGGTGTTTCCACTGACCAAATCAAGAAAGCCATGTTGGAAAATCCGACAGAAACGACATATCAGATGCTGCACATGTCTCACTTTCCAGAGATTAAAAATAGACTTTCCATAAATATTCAGGAAGAAGAGTGGAGTCTGAAATGATTCCATTTGAGTAGCTGAAGATTGGGGGGGGGGAATCCAAAATGAGTTTACAAGAGTTTTTGTGTAGTAATATATATCCTCTCCTGTTCTCCTTTAATCCTGAAAGCATTCCATGACCAAATCATTCCTGCAAAATAAAACAGGCTTTAAAATATTAATCCAAGACTCACCAGGAGCGTCTACAGGGATGGATCCCAAAAGCTAAAAGAGAGGTTGCAACTATAGTCTTATCAATCAAAGAAGTGGGTTTTTTGGTGTTTTTTTCCCCAAATAGACCTCCTTAACAGCTTTAAATCGTGAGAGTTGTTTGATACGCTTTGGGGATGCGTGGGGAAGATGGACGTTGCCGACGGTCCCTCAAAGCTCAGAGCAAGAAAATTATTTTGGGGCAGAAAATGTTTCTCCTCTTTTCGGGACCTGTGTGCAAAGTATGGGTGGGTGCATTCGGGAAACAATAGGATTTGGAGAAGGTTTGGGATCCTGAGAAAATCTTTCCACCCCAAATATTAGCAGCAACATTTTTTTGAGGGGGGGGAAAGTGGGCCGCCTCCTATACCATTCAGTTAATGACAATAATGCTTTACAGGTGTTTCCTTTAACTCGGCGATTATACCCTGGGACTTTTTTTTCCCCAGCCCACCCCTTTGAGGGTTCGCTCCATTTATCATATTTAAATTATAACTTAAAGGTGTATCCTGTTTACCCTGTCATAATTATAACCTGGACTAAACAAGCCATCCTGGATACTTTCCAGCCTATTGTAGTCTATCAAAAGAGAACATGACATGTTAGGAAGTTGAAGCCAAGTGCCCCAGAATCAGTGGCACAATTTACAAGGGCCATTTTGATATAATATATTGTTATATAAAAGTAAAAGGTTGAGGTTTCGTGTTGATGGAGTGGCCCATTTTTTGAAAGGTTGTGTGCCGCTGCAAGTGTTGACTATTCTAGCTGATAGGCAATTTTGTCGGGAGAAATTAGGTTTGTTCCACTCTCTAAGAAAACTTCAGAGTTCAGCCGTATTCTTAAATCTTCTTTTTAGTTAATAGTGGGGTAAAAAAAGCAACTGATTAAAAATTCTGCATGCCGTCTTATACAGGATTTGGAAGTCTCCAGTTCAAATTGCATCTGCTGTCTATCTCACTATCTTCCATCCTAAAACCATTCATTCCAACCCTGTTAGTAATTAAAATATAATAACTTCATATGCCCCCCTCAATAAACGATGTAATGCAGCGGTTCCCAACCTTTTCTATACCCCGTACCCCTAGAAGGCTCCTGATATATTCTCACACCCCTTACAAAAGTTCAAAACAACGGCGACCAATTATGCATAGACACTATAATTTTGAAAAGCCAAGTTTTTGCACGCCCTGGAATATCATCTTACACCCTCAGGGGACCGCTGGTTGGGAACCCCTGATGTAATGGGTGACAAAATAAAAAATCAGAAAGTTGGGCATTTTTAATTACAAGAAGAACCTTGGTGGAGCAGTGGGCTAATGCCTCCTTAAGTAACATCAGCTGCCTGCAATTAGTGCAGGTTCGAGTCCCACCAGGCTCAAGGTTGACTCAGCCTTCCATCCTTCCCAGGTAGGTAAAATGAGGACCCAGATTGTTGGGGGGCAATTAAGCTGACTTTGTAATAATGCCGCTTGGGGGTGTGTGTGAAAGCCCTAATAAGCAGGCATATACATAGAATGAAGGCTACTGCTAAGCTTGTAAGCCGCCCTGAGTCTTCGGAGAAGGGCGGGATATAAATGGGATTAAATAAATAAAATAAGAAACTGTAAGCTTCGTCTGCAGTGATGTACTTCCTGAAATAGGCATGAATGCACTCTTGTTAAGGTGATTTTTTTTCTTCGAGGGGAGTGTCCCACCCCTATTTCAATGATGCACACCCCCCCCAGCCATTAGCAGTAAAGGGCAGAGAGCAAAGACCTTGCTGTTAGCTTAAGAAGAAATCTGTGCAGATAAAGTCAAGGCAAAACTTCGCTATATGGAACCTGATTCTATCAGAATCAACCGTAAGTTGAGGACAGATCTTGAAGGAAAAATTATCTGGTCCAGTTCCAAGCTGGGAGTAAATAAAATGGAGGCTGCTGTTGATGAGCCGAACCGGCAGCAGCATGCAGTTCTGGGAGAGCGGACCAAGCGGAGTTGAGAGCAGATAGATCTGGATAGGGCTCTGAGGCTTTGAAGTGGAAATGTTTCTGGATTGTGCGGTGAGGTGGGCTTTTGAGTCTTTTGCTAGTCTGAAGAGGGTGTGGGATTGATCCTAGCCGGTTCTCTGTGTGGATGCCGCTTCCGGAAGTCCGTTCTGGGCCTGGGTGACAAAAAATTAACTACCGGTTCTGCCGAAATGGTGCGAACCGGCTGAATCCCACCCCTGGGTGTGCCCCAAAGCTGCCTTTCTAAAAGCTGGCTTCCCGAGCTTCTGCTTGGGGCGGGGGCTGGTTCCTGCCTTTCAAGATTTTTCCCCCATTGTTCCTTTGGGGAAATATATTGTTCTACCTTTTTTAAATATCCCCCCAAATATTTCCTTCTCTAGGAGGGTGGGTGGGTGGGTGCTGACTTTCTGCAGTTTGATGGTTTGTTTGCATTAGGAAGATCCAAAAGATTTTATTTTTTTTCCTGCCCCCTCTTTTGGCACAGCTGCCAGGCACCGTCGTTGGCAGAGCAAAAGCGTTTGGGAGGAATTTCTTGGTCTTCGTCAGAACCATTTGGGTTAAAAATCTCCGCTGCCACTGAAGTGAGTCAACATTTGTCACCAGATCCCACTGGATCCAGGCTTTCAGACGCAGCCCCATTGATTTCAGCTCTGCTGGACTTGCATTAACTACACAGGGAGAAAATGGAAGCAGATATTTTATTCCATCCATCTCCCTAAACCAACTCCATTCAAGGTCAACAAATAAATATTCCCAAGTTGACTTTGCAGTAAAATGTGTGACTTATTTTGAAGAATTGCTTCCCCTATTCAATATTTGATTTTTCATTACTTGTATTTTCAGTAGCACTTCCTTAGTCACACAAGGGCCCTGGATTCATCACTGCCTCCTCTGTTCTATTTTGGGGGAATAATCCACGTGGCTTTCCAGACTGAGGGCTCCTGCTGTTAGCGTCAAATGACAGAACAGCTGCCTGGGCTTCCCCTCCTTGACAGATTTTCTGTGGTAAGAAAAAAAAGGTAGAACAACTGGTGGGAAAGCAGGGGACGCTTAAAAAAAGAATAGTATGAGGCTATCTGGAGTCCCCATAAAATTCCACGAAGGGGGCAGGGCAACTGGGCTGATTCGGAAGAGGTGGTGTCCTAATGCAACGGCAGGCCTTAAAGCCGACAAACAGACCTTGGCTAACGGTTGCTGGAATTGGGTATGTGTAGTTTAACGAAGAGAAAGACCAGGGGTGGCATGATAGCAGGGTTCCAGTATCTCAGGGGCTGCCCCAAAGAAGAGGGAGTCAAGCTCTTCTCCAAAGCTCCTGAAGGCAGGAGAAGAAGCAATGGATGGAAATTCATCAAGGAGAGAAGCAACCCAGAACTAAGGAGAAACTTCCTGACAGTTAGAACAATTAACCAGTGGAACAACCTGCCTCCAGAAGCGGTGAATGCTCCAACACTGGAAGTTTTTAAGAAGAGACTGGACAGCCATTTGTCTGAAATGGTATAGGGTTTCCTGCCTGAGCAGGGGGTTGGACTAGATGAACTCCAAGGTCCCTTCCAACTTCTTCTTCTTCTTCTTCTTCTTCTTCTTCTTCTTCTTCTTCTTCTTCTTCTTATTATTATTATTATTATTATTATTATTATTATTATTATTATTATTATTATTATTATTATTATTATTATTATTATTGTAGAAGGGCTCCTACGCAGGAGAAGCAGAGCCCATTTCTTCCATAAGTCTATATCAACATCACCCTTCATCTTAGTTTTTAGCTTTTCTATTTAATTCTTCCTCCTCCTCCTCCTCTTCTGCTTCTTCTTCTTCCTCCTCCTCCTCCTCTTTTTCCTCTTATCTTCTTCTTCTTCCTCCTCCTCCTCCTCCTCTTTCTCATTCCCATGTGCTCTAGAGAAACAGCCCTTTGACCTGACAAATTGATCAGGCACCACCCATCCTGCAGCAGAGTCCTGCTAAGGAGAATGACCTTCTTCACCCCTATCTACGCATTAGCTAATACAGAGATAAGTTAGCCGAGAAGTGGACCAGGGCCCCTAACCCCCCCCACCCCCCCCCACCCCAGCCTGGCCCTCCCCCTAAATTACAGGTTAGGAGAGACAAGACGGCTGGCGAGCTGAGATAAGGCTTTGCATCATCAGCCGATAGCCCATCTCTGTGTAAGGCTTATGATGGACGCAGGTGTTTTGTAATACCTGATGCTGAAATATTTTTCATTCGTTCACTATCCCGTAGCATCACACTGCCTGGACTCTTTCCTCTCAGCCCATCTACCCATTAACAAATACAGAGTTCTCCTACAGATGGACCTCGTTCCCCTCCCCCAGCCTGAAAATATGAGCTTCTGCCCCCAAATTAGTCAGTCAAAGCTGAACGGGACTGAAGGATCGCTTTTAAACCTACTTGCAATCTTCAAAGCGGTGCATAAAATCCAGCCTCCGTTGTGAAAAAGTTTTTGGGTGGGTTTGTTTTTTTTTTACAATGCTACTGACAGTCGTTTTGCTTCTTGCAAGCAATATTATCTAATACTGCTCCAGACGGCGTTGTGAACAAAGGGCAGGGTTTTTTTTGTGTTTTTCCTGGAGTGCCATCTCAGTTGTTTACCCAGAAGTGTGTTTAGATTGGCAAGGGAGAACTACCATGTTTCCGTGGATATTATTTACAACTTTTCTGCCCGCGAGATCATGGGGAATATTTTTAAGAAAACCTGGGGCATAAAAGTGACTTTCATTACAGTACGTAGCCATTGATTGGGAAAGTAAGTGGAGAAACATCCTTCAATCGTTGCAGGATCTTTATTGGCTTGTTTGCAAATCCATACCTAGTATCCTGCTGTGATTTTTCAAACCACCGAGATAAAATTTAAAAGCAAATTTTTTTAAAAAAAAAAATAGATGCTTCGTTTTTAGCATCTATCAAAGGAAGAGAAAATTCTTTCAACAAGTGAAAGTCGGACATGGAAAATCACTTTTGTCCAAGAAGGAACAACTGCTATAATACAAAACTGGATCTCATGAACCAATGCTGCATTTTCAATACCGCACCTTCTTCATTGGCTAAACCATCAATTTCTTTCTTAATTTCTTAAGGTCTTCTTTGCAACAGATATTACGTAATACTTAGTTGAATTAGTTGTAATATTATAACCGTAGAACTGGAACGTGGATGTTCCCAGATGATTTCTCTTTCCTGTTTATGTACTGGAGACCCCAATTCCTTATTTCTCTGTAGTTGAACACCCAGTATAGCGTTTTCCAGCAGTTGTGGATGCTTGCAAAGCAGGGTGGGAGGACGTGATGTCACACACATGACGTCATTGTGCAAATAATGTAAAGTTTGCATCAGTAAGTTTCCTAGTTATTCAAATTCTTATTTTCTAAAACAGCACCTGAAATCTAATACTCCCAAGATTTGTTCTGAAATATTTAAGCCTGCTGGCTGATAACTAGATGTCAAGAGCTGCTTTATCTGAAGATATTGCTATCCCGCACATTTTTGGCACGCCATAGCTTGTGTTGCAATTTCTAAAAGAGAGAAAATTAAAAGAGCTTAATCCTAATTCCACCTTTTCCCCCCAAGAAGATTCTGAGTTTCATTCGTATTAAAATGGTTCTCAGCCTCGAGAGCCATTTGCTTTTGGAAAATACTGTAATTGTACAAGGATGGATCTGAAACCAGAAACAACGGATGGAAACTAATCAAGGAGAGAAGCAACCTGGAACTAAGGAGAAACTTCTTAACAGTGAGGACAATTAACCAGCGGAACAGCTTTGCCTCCAGAAATGGTGGGCACTCCATCGCTGGAGGTTTTTAAGAAGAGACTGGACAGTCACTTGTCTGAGAATGGTGTAGGTTCTCCTGCTTGAGCAGGGGGCTGGACTAGAAGACCTCCAAAGTCCCTTCCAGCTCTCTTCTGATTGATTGACTGATTGGATTGATTGATAACTGCTTTTTATTCTACCAGAATTCCCCGGTGACTAAGAGACCTACCTACCCACGGTGCCAGAAGTCAAAAAAAGTCAACGTGGTGGCCGTGATCACCACTACTGAAGCTTTGCCTTCTTTTTGCATGCCTTGTGGATGGTGACTTTTTTTACCCTCCCTGCAGATACTCTTGAACATTAAGCCTTAAACCAGGGGTCTTCAAACTTGGCCCTTTTAGGACTTGTGGACTTCAACTCCCAGAACTCCTCAGCCAGCAACGCTGGCTGAGGAATTCTGGGAGTTGAAGTCCACAAGTCCTAAAAGGGCCAAGTTTGAAGACCCCTGCATTAAACCTTAAGCATTAAGAGACATTGCAGTTGTCCTTCCAGGATGGATGGTCCCACTCTGAAGTCAAGATGAAGATATCCAAATCTAATACAGCTATGGATGTGGAAGGAAGGAAGGAAAGGCAGAGTCAGTGTTACAAATCAACTAAACCAAAGCAAATTCAACGTTTGGTAGAGGGAAGATGGTGTATACCCTGTCTGAAACTCAGTGTAGAAAAACATGAGGTAAGAAATCCCACGAGAGAATCTTCTTGGCTAAAAAAACCAGTCCTTAGAAAAGCCACTGTGAAACAGAGTGAAGGTGTTGGTGAAGGACCAAGGAGACCTCTTCGTTCAGGTCCACCCTAAGAAACCCACTGGATGGCCACTGCCCCAAACCTATCCAACACATGGCTGTAACCGGGATATACGTATGGAGTGATCCTACTGTAAAGCCACCTCAAGCTTCCAGAAGAAAGGCAGCGTATAAATTTAACCAGCAAGTAAATAAATAACATGGTCGCCTTAAAGTAACAGCTGTGCACATCTGTCCCTACAAGCAACCAGGACAATAACGCACCTTTAAGTATTTATTGTCTTGGCTACCTCCCCTCTTCCTTTTTGCAAAGTGAAAACTTTCATTCTTTCTACATCCTTATCTTCCGCCAACAGATGCATTTCTTGTGAAAATGGAGGTCGAGCCCTGCGTTTCTTAAGGGAGGGTTTGTTGTCTTTTGGGAGACCTCGTTCCAAGTCACAAAACTCAAAGGCACAAATAGCTCAAGAAGCATATTATATACTGTATATACCCAAAATATAAGTTTGGCTAGTTATCTATTAGAACCGGTAACTCTTTCTACACCCGGAAAAATAATCAGTATAAATACGTTACTATATTGAATCTGGATAAATAGCTGATGACTCACTGCGGGGGAAAAAATATTTCTTGAGACAATGAAGCACAGAAAGCAGGCAAAGGGGAAATAAATATGACGGCAAAAGTCCACCCACAGTGCTCAAAACGAAGCAAAGAGCTCTCTGAAAAGCGCAACGGACCAGAATCGAAGCAGAACAAAAGTGGATCCATCCCTACACGTCTGAGCTGAGTCTGCCTTCTCCTTCAGTCAAGGCAGTCAAATCCTTTTACTCAAAAAACAAAACAAAACAGGGCATACTGTCTCTCCAGAGAACCCTTTCCATTTCCACACCCTCCTAAATTTATTTTCCCAGTGCAGAAACTTCAGATGAAACTCAATCAAGGCCTTTGAGGTTTTATTTCCCAAAGTACTCTGGTTAGTCCCTGCAAAACAGAGTCGGGTATATATGTCATCTGAATGTCTTAGGTATTTCTCTCTCGCTGTCAGGGAATTCCTTATTTCCCTGTCCCTCTGACCAGCTTCCACTCCTTTCTTCCTGCCTCCGTTCTTTCTCTTGCCCTCCTTTCCCTTCTCTCTCCTTCCCTCCCTACTTTCTCCTTCCTTCCTTCTCTCTCTCCCCTCTTGCTCCATCCTCCAGATTCTGCGACAGACTCCAGGCTCTTACGGAAAGAAACGGATCAGCAGTGGCTTCATTACATGGGCGAAAGTCCACCTGACCTAGCTAGAAAACAGTTAGAAATATTTTTAAAATCTAACTGCCCCTCTGGTGGCCTCATTCTTCAATTGCTGTGTCCCACCTCTGCCTGGTGTTGCCCTTGCTGGTGGCTGTTCGACAATTCAGCCAAACAGGGGAAGGATCGTGATTAGAAGACATCGGGGAGAGAGAGGGTAAATATTTCTACGTACCTCTTTGCCCTTGCCACCCCCTCTTCCAAAAAAAGAGATTTTTGCCTGAGGGGGTTCCCAGTCTCTCTCTCGCTCTTCCCTCCCCACCTACCCAAAAATAAAATAATCAGATTTCTCAGGCCCTTTTTCGATGAGGTGAAAAACATGCAGGCACACTTTGGCACAAGCTGAAATTGTTTCTGAGTTGAATGGTGGAGGGATTTGCAGAGCCGGCTCCAAACGTGCCTCTAGGTTTGTGCCTGCCTTTTACGTTTACAGACCTGCAGAATAAATAAACGGGATTTGTTTTAAGTCTTTCCAGCCCCTGCCTTCCCCTCTCTTGCCCCGTCCACCTGTTGAGAGGTTTCTGCAGTAGGATAATAAACAGGCGCAAGGAGCAGCTTCAGCTGTTAAAAATGGAAAATAAAACCAACCTTTGTGAAGAACAGTGGATTCCCCTCCCCATCCCCGCCCCAATGAAATCCAATCCCTGAAATTGTCACACACACACACACACGTTTTGGCATCCGGAACTCGCAACCAAAATGTGGACATGCTGGGCCCGTTCATTTTATCCGTGAGTTAGCAGGGACACGGAGGAGAGGTCCCCCCCTTCGCCTGTTGTGCGGCGGCTGACTTGTTTAATGGCCGCAGTCCTCAACTTAGGAACCCAAATTTTTGTCGCTAAGCGAGATGGTTCTTAAGAGAGTTTGGCCCCATTTTACAGCCTTTCTTGCCAGCATTGTTAAGTGAATCGCTGCAGGTGTTAAGTTAGTAACACGGTTGTTCAGTGGATCTGGCTTCCACCATTGACTTTGCTTCTCAGAAGATTGCAAAAGGGGATCACGTGATCCCGGGATACTGCAACCCGTCATAAACATGAACCGCTTGCCAAGCGTCCAAATTTTGATCACTTGACCGCGAGGATGCTGCAACGGTCATAAGCTTGAAAAACGGTCATTTTTCCCCGTCCAGTTGTAACTTCGAACAGTCCTTGAACTAACGGGCGTAAATTGAGGACTACCTGCAGACTCACTTCCACACCAGTTTAGGAGACAGAGGTCAGCCTTCCAGAATGAAATCCCCCAATCTTCATCTTAAATATGGAAAAGCAGACAATACGTTGCTGAGGAAATATTAAGGATTCGTGATGATTAAAAAACGAATCAAATATTGAACCAAGAAGAAAAAACGAAATTCCCCAGTCAAGCACGGACTCTGTGCAACGTGTGCCTGGCTGAGGCATTCTGGGCGCTGAAGTCCACAAGTCATAAAAGGGCCACGTTTGAAGACCCCTGATCTAATTTATGGCTGGCGTACCCTCCGCCACGTGGATTTCATGCACTTGGTAACTCACCTGCATTGTGTTTTTTGCAATGTTTCTTGCCGTTTTCGGGCAAACAAACACCAACACCCATTGGATAAACTGATTCAAACTTATGGCCATGTGATTCCCTTAACAATTGTGGGATTCACTTAGCAATCGCAGCGACTCGTTTAACAACCAACATAAATGTAATCGAAAAATGGAGTCCAGTCACTATTCTTGTCTGTGGCTGTCCTTGCAGGGGTCTCTCCAGAAAAGGGTCAAAAAGGGCAAGATGGCGGCTAGAAGGGTCCCAGCAAAGTGCCCCCGCTCTTTCATCTGTGCCACGAGCCGAGCTTTGGTCACACTCTGGAGGGCTCCACCTTGGCTTTTGTGACCCTACCTTCCGATGAACACCCGTTTCCCGAGAGTTACAAAGCCGTTTGGCCCCAACAGCCAGAAGGACAACTGCCCAGAGCACGTGTGCTGCGTGGCCCACCGGAACACACCGAGGCATTTCAGAGGCATTGAAAGGCATTTGCTGCGACATCTGGAACCCTGTAAAAGAGGCGTCCCATGCTTGAGGCGGTATTCCCCGAGGATGCTAACTTTTCAGAAGCCCTGCTCCGGGGAAGATTTTTATTTTTTTTTTTTTTTTGCTTTTCCATGGTGGTGCAGAAGCTAGATGAAGAAGGAAGAGAAAAGAGGAGGGGGAGGGGGAGGACTGTGGGGTCCTTGGTGCTCTCTGACCTTGCTTGTTTTCTGGCAGATGTTTCATTACCTTAACTAGATAACATCATCAGTGCTAGAAGGGAGTAGGGATTGTGGAATGATGGAGGAGGAGGAGGAGGGGGAAGAGGAAGAGGAGGGGGGAGAGGAACAAGGAGGAGCAGGAGGAAGAGGGGGAGGGGGAGGGGGAGGGGGAGGGGGAGGAGGAGGTTCGGTAGTAACCTGCTGATTAAGAGCCATCAGCAGACTAACTTCTCTGGGAGAAGAAAGAGGATTGGAGCCAGAGCTACACAACTAGCAATTTCTGTGTCTATACTCAGCACCCTATACTGCTCCCATTTAGCAAATGAATGCTGGGTGTGTGTGTGTGTGTGTGTTTGAAGTTGATTGCAAAGCTTTGAAAATGCCACAGCCAAACTTCTCAGACACCACCCCCCCACCCCCGCTGCTCACAGATTTTGAAAAAGGGGGGGGGACATGCTCAGCTGCTACTAGGCTGCTGGCCTGACAGATTTCCAAATGTCATATTGGGAGACAGACCATATTTCCGCATGCGGGAAGTCCTTGACTTACAACCGCAGCTGAAGCCAAACTTTCAGCCGCTAAGCGATACAGCTGTTCAGTGAGTTTTGCCCCGTGTTTTTTGCCCCGCCGTTCTCGCCACACAATCACCGCAGTCGTTAAGCGAATCGTGAAGTCATTAAGTGAATCTGGCTGCCCCCCCCCCATTGACTTTGCTTGTCGGAAGCCAGCTGGGACGGTTACAGACGGGGGTCACCTGACCCCGGGGCCCTGCAACCGTCAGAAGTGCGGGTCAGTTGCCAAGTGTCTGAATTTTGATCACGTGACCATGGGGATGCCACGAGGGTCGTAAGTGGGAAAGATGGTCGTAAGTCACTTTGTTCAGGAAGCCAAGCGACTTGAAAGGCTGACGGGTGGGCTTGGTCCCCAGCTGCTGAGAGCTAAGCTGAGCTCGTCACTTCTGGCGGGAAAGAAAAATGGTCAGACCCTTAAGACCTTCAATAATGATGATGATGATGATGAGGATGATGATGATGATGATGATGATGAAAGTCCCTTGGAGGTCATCTAGTCCAACCCCCTGCTCAGGCAGGAAACCCTATACCATTTCAGTCAAATGGCTGTCCAGTCTCTTAAAAACCTCCAGTGTTGGGAGCATTCACCGCTTCTGGAGGCAAGGAGTTCCACTGGTTAATTGTTCCAACTGTCAGGAAGTTTCTCCTTAATTCCAGGTTGCTTCTCTCCTTGATGAGTTTCCATGATCCGTTGCTTCTTGTCCTGCCTTCGGGCGCTTTGGAGAATAGCTCGACTGCCTCTTCTTTGGGGCAGCCCCTGAGAGATTGGAAGACTGCTATCGTGTCCCCCCCTTGCCCCTTCTCAACTGCCTGGTTTTAAAGGGGATGGCAGAATCATTATTTAATTCATTCATTCGTTCATTCAATATTTATTTACTTATTTTGTTTATGTGGTGCATATTAATTTATTTAATAATAAATGTATTACAGGTGAGTTTCAGCCCCCAGAAATTCCCCGGCTGGCCTCCTTGCTGGGGAATGCTGTGAGCTGACGTCCATGGGTCTTAAAAGCTGCCGAAGTTGAGAAACATTGCTAGCAAAGGGTTGTTCTGCTGTGAAAAGAAGAAGCCAGAAACCGGGTTGTCTCCTTTGTAAATCTGGCGACCGAGGAAGGCAGGGCAACTCTCTGGCTGCCACTCAGAAGCGTCGCCTCAGTCGCTGGGCCACAAAATAATTTCCTCGACCACAGATTTCCCACGGAAAGCGTCCACGGATCTGCCTTCTGTCCAGCTTTTTGTTCTTTTCCAGTAAGACGGTTCCACGGCCCCTGATCTCATTGTGTTTTTGTTTTTTTTTAGAAAAAGCAAAACCCACAGGTTAAAAATTAAACGCAAAACAACAACAACAAAGCCTGGCTGAAACCCAAGAGAGAGAGGAAACGTAAAAGTCAATGCAGCTATTCTTATTCTGCCCTCTCCGGCTGGAACTTACCGGAATACTGCAGAGAATAACACAAGATAGGAGGATGTTGTCATAAAGTTAGTTGCAGCTTTGTGCAAGGAGCGTGCCTCTCCTTCGTTCCTCCTGCTTTGATCTCCCCACACTGGCTGATGTTTTACAACCTAACGTGTTTCCGTCACATACCGATAGTCCTCAACTTACACCTGCCACTGAGCTCAGACTTTCTGTCGCTAAGCAAGACAGTTCTTAAGTGAGTCATGCCCCATTTTATCACCCTTTTTTTTTTGCAATGTTGGTTAAACGAATCATTGCAGTTGTTAAATGAATCGTGGTTATCAAGAAAATCTGGTTTCCTGCCCGTCATAAAAAATATGCCAGTCACCAAACACCCAAATTTTGATCATGTAACTGTGGGGACTCTGCCATGGTTGTAAGGCTGAGAGACAGCCATAAATCACTTTTTTTTCAGTGCCGTTGTAATTTTGAAGGGTAACTAAACAAATTGTTGTAAGTCGAAGGGTATATGTAGTAAATATTGAGACTGGATAATCACCTGTCTGAGATAGGTCCTCCTGCTTGAGCTGGGGGCTGGACTAGAAGACCTCCCAGGTCCCTTCCAGTTCTATTCTGTTCTAAATTCCTTTCACGGTTTTCATGGCCTGCCTCAGTCTGCAGACTCCAACCGTCCTACAAATGCAGAAATGCAGAACAAAAGTACAGATGTAGAATATATAGAGAAATTTGCACGGTATACGTATTCATTAGAACAAAATAATGGTTAGGTTACAGTGGTGGGATTCAGCCTGTTCGCACCGGTTTGGCAAAAACGATACCTAATTATTGTGTAGTGGGTCCGACGCAAGG
The DNA here is from genome assembly GCF_964194415.1 of Vipera berus. NCBI lineage: Eukaryota > Metazoa > Chordata > Lepidosauria > Squamata > Viperidae > Vipera > Vipera berus. Next base: position 1,196,015 of record NC_138208.1, on the reverse strand, counting down.
AAGAGATGCCAGCCGGTGTGTGAGTTCACCTCTTTATTAGAGGGGGGTAGCGAACTGGGGAATGAGGGTTACCTGGCCTCCTTAAATACCTGGCCAGGTAAGCGGACAGCCAATGGGGTTGGCCCTAGGTTTCCCGCCGAAACTGGGTTTCCCGCCGAAACCATTCAGGCCAACGCCCCCTGGTGGCTGTTGCTATGCAGGTGCCTGCATACATAACACTAATTTTTTGTTGAGTTCGGCAAACCAGTTATGATAAATCTATGTTTTCTGGAACTCGTCTGGATTTCGTTCCACTTTCTTCCAGGCGGGGGAAAAGAAAAAAAAACACACCCCAAAAGTCCAAGAAAGGAATGATGGAAACCAAACAGTGAGTAAGTAAGAAGAGATTGGACAGCCACTTGTCTGGATTGGTATAGGGTCTCTCGTTTGGGCAGGGGGCTGGACTAGAAGACCTCCAAGGTCCCTTCCAACTCTTTTATTATTCTGTTAAATGCAAACCCCAGTGCTTTGCATCTCGGCCCCTGATTCCGTTCTGCCGTGTTTCCTTTCTGACTTTCTGAAAATTTCCTTCTCTGGAACTGTCTTGCTTCTCCTCTGCTACCAGCGTTGCCTTTACTTATGACACAAGCTGAAGAAAATAAACAGCCAAAGAAGTTCCTTTTCAGGAATTAAATTATGGTCCTTTTGAACTCCACCCTTTCCCTCTCCCCACGGACCAAGCCGACAAGGCTGAGCTTCTCCAAGAAGGCTTTGCTGAAGCCGTTTTCATCTTTCCAAACACAAATATGTTTATATTTTCAAAACTCTAAAAATAAATAGTTTGGCTGTGCAGTTGGAGAGCTTTGAACAATTGAGTCATCGGTAGGGACCCGCTTCTGCAAGACGCAGTCAAGCAAACATCTGGTCTTGAGGTTGACTTTCCTAACAACCACGTGATTCGGTTAACGACCGCAATGGCTTGCTTTACAGTCACTGTAAAAACATCCCTTTAAATAAAGTCTTAACTCTTGTGTTCCGGTGGCAGCTCCGTCATCTTAGACTCGTACCATCAAAAGGATATTTTACCGCTTTCCTTACGTTGGTTTTGTGACCCTCCAGATCCTGTCGACTGAAGTGGGCAAAAAAAAAATCTGATAAACAAATCGATATTGCGGTTAGCAAATAATACCAGTGAACAATAAGTGAGGTCATCGGTATTTTGTGTTCGTTCGACGACCTGGATTTGCAATAGAAAATCTTTTCCTTGGAACAAATAAATAAAACATTTAAAAAGGCAGATGTACTTGCAACTTTATACGCCCGCCTATTTTCCTTGATAAGTACGAGTCTGTCAATATTGCTGTGTGGATTCATTGGCATTATTTTTCTGGTCCTCCTCTCCAGGTCCAATAATCTAATTAGTGTATATTCATGTATTTAATAATAAATTTATTATCTGGGAGTTGAAGTCCACAGGTCTGAAAAGCTGCCGAAGTTGAGAAACATTGGATTAGAGCAGGCGTCTTCAGACTTGGCCCTTTTATGACTTGTGGACTTCAACTCCCAGAATTCCTGGCTGAGGGATTCTGGGAGTTGAAGTCCACAAGTCATTAAAAGGGCCAAGTTTGAAGACCCCTGGGTTAGAGCATGCTAATAAAAGATTATTTTGCTGTGAAAAGAAGAAGCCAAAATCTGGTTGTTCAAAGTTACAATGGCACTGAAAACAGTGACTAATGACCGTTTTTTACACTTATGACTTGCAGTATCCCCATGATCACGTGATCAAAATTCAGACCCTTAACAACTGACTCGTATTTATGACGCTCGCCGTGTCCTGGGGTCATGTGGTCCCCTTTTGCGACCTTCTGACCAGCAGAGTCAGTGGGGAAGCCAGACAATAACTGTGTTACTCACTTAACAATGATTCGCTTAACAAATGTGACAAGAAATGTCGTAAGATGGAGCAAAATTCACTTAACAACTGTCTCGCTTTAGCAACTGAAATTTTGGCCTCCCTTGTCGGAAGTCGAGGACCACCTAGTTTGGACTGTAAGATCTTTTATTTTCATTTTATTAATAATTATTAATTGCAGTTATTATTTCCACCTTCCTTGGCAATTTAGGGAACGCCCACACAAAGCTTTTGCACCCTTATTAAATCAGCTCTGTGACTTTGGGTCTTTATTCTGCTGGTCTATTTCTGAGTCAGTTACGATGAAAAGTATCTGAAATCTTAGGGATGGTGACTTTTCCCTTTGAAATGTTGAGCCTCTGCAGAGCTTGTGGACAAGCCATTTTCTCAGAAATAAAGCAAAGCAAAATAAACTTTTGCTTCCTCCCCCCTCGTGGCTCTTGACCTGAAGCTGTCAAAGAAAGGAATGGTGGCTTGGCAGAAGAGCTTCTCCCCCTTATGGCAATCGCTCATGCCTTTTCATCTGCAGCCACAGAAGCAAAACAGAAAAAAAATGTGGAGGGAGGGTGTAACTTGGGTGTATCTTTGGTGAGGGTGAGGGATTTTGAGTGACCTTAATTTTCACTGCAATTATTGATTGGCGTTCTCCATGATCCAGGGCTGGAAGGCACAACTGTGAGCCTCTCTCACTTTCAAAAGAGACCCAATTGACATTTTTGGGGGGAACCCCTCTGGAACCTCTCCACATTAGGACCCTGGCAGGGAAATGTCACACAGATGAAATTTAGCTTGTGGAATTTTGCACGGACTTGAGTTAGATGAATAGAAGGACAATCAGATTATCCTTCCTATGCAGTGAAATCCTATCAGGTGACCGATTAAACTCATGCTGATGGGCTGCGCCATAAAAAAAATATCACAGATTCATAACTTGTGAGACCTATTAGAGAAGAAATAGGGTTCTAATTGGTTCTTGTGGGGGTCTTTTCTATTCCAAAGCAACTCTGAAGCTGTAAATCAGAAGCTCTCTTGTTACTATATTAAGACTAGATTTCTATGCAGGCCTACAGTGGGGTACTCTACTGAATGTCACAGAGCTGAGAATTGCACAGTCGATTTGGAGCAGTTTAATCAGAATTATTCTACAGCTTATAAAGATTGTCACATAATGATTCCAGTTCCTATTTTATCCTATTATTCACCAAATCGTATATGGAGATTCTCATTCATCCACGTCATGGTTAACCCAAAGGTATTTTTCCAAAAGGCAATTGAATTTTCTTGGGGGGTTTTCCTTGAAAACATTTCGCTTTTGAAAAACACCTTTGGGGCTATTATTCACCAGCATCTTTTTCCTGTTTAAGACTTTCATTGAAGGTCAAACAGATCAATACATCACTATTTCCAGATATTTTAGCACTGCACATCTTTTTAAAATATGTGGAAACATGTGACAATGTTGCCTACTAGCTACCTATTAACTACTAATTGAGCAAATTAGTTTTAACTAATGAATTAAATACTTTTAATAATGATAGTAAAAATATTTTCATAGTTGTAGTTCCACATTCATGGAGAAAATCTATATGGTCACTGAGAATCAGCCATTGGTTATGATGGTACGTAACCAATCAGTTCCATATACTTCTGATCAGAGATAATGGGGGGAAATCTTGATAACGCACCATAATTAAAGTAGTGAGATAGGAGTGGGGAAACCAAGATCCACCTTCAAGAATGAGAGTTTTAGGGGCAACTTTGGACCAGTCTGCTTTCTAAAATGGGGGCACACCCACGTTGCCGTCCTAAGCAAAGTATCACAAGAAGGACAGAAAGACGTCATTAATACACATTTGCCTAAAACAAGATAGACATTCTATTGGATTAACACAATTCATCCTACGTGGGGCTGCCCTTGAAGACAAGTCAGAAGTGACGACAACTGGTTTTGTGAGAGCTATTGTGTAGACTTCTGGATCCAATTCAAGGTGCTGGTTATCATGGTCCAGATCTTATGTCCAGTTTAATGAAGACAAGGAACAGGGGTGACAGGATAGCAGGCTTCCAATATCTCAGGGGCTGCCCCAAAGAAGAGGGAGTCAAGCTATTCTCCAGAGCACCTGAAGGCAGGACAAGAAGCATCGGATGGAGACTCACCAAGGAGAGAAGCAACTATAGAACTAAGGAGAAACTTCCTGACCGTGAGGACAATCAACCAGTGGAACAAGCTGCCTCCAGAAGCTGTGGATGCTCCATCACTGGAGGTTTTTAAGAAGAAATTGGATTGCCATTTGTCTGAAATGGTACAGGGTCTCCTGCCTGAGCAGGGGGTTGAACTAAAAGACCTCCAAGGTCGCTTCCAACTCTTTTATTCTGTATTCTATATTTTGCTGTATTTTGTTCAGCTCCAGGGGGGTGAAGGAAATGAAATATTTATCTTTCCATACTCACTCCATTGCCCAGATATCAAACCAAGGTGAGGCAGGTGGAAAAGAGAGATAAAGTTTGTGAGAATGGAAGTTGTGTGCAGATGACTTGTTTTTACATTGGACTGTGAATTTATGGGTTATTATTTTAATTTAATTTATTAGTATTTGATACATTTATGTCTTCTTTTCAAAAGGCATTTCGATTCACTAGGGAACTGAAACCATTCGTACAGAGCAAAAGCGGAATACAATAAAATGTTATTTTACTGTAAACTAAAATATTGTAAAGTAAAATCCAGCGATAGTTTACATTTTCCTGTGCAACAAATCAATTCATTCCAGATTAGAATATTCATGGTGCTGGGGAAATAATCACCTTATTTTCTGGATCAGTTCTCATGCAGACCTGCTGGAAGAATAGAGTAGAGTAGAGTAGAGTAGAGTGGAGTGGAGTGGAGTGGAGTGGAGTGGAGTGGAATGGAATGGAATGGAATAGAATAGAATAGAATAGAATAGAATAGAATAGAATAGAATAGAATAGAATAGAATAGAATAGAATAGAATAGAATAGAATAGAATAGAATAGAATAGAATAGAAGGGACCTTGGAGGTCTTCTAGTCCAGCCCCCTACTCAAGCAGGAGAGCCTATATATACCATCTCAGACAAGTGACTGTTCAGTCTCTTCTTAAAAACCTCCAGTGATGTTCACCTTCACTTCGGTCTATAGACTATGTATTTCATAAATGAAGGCAAATATACAGTTTAATGAGGAAAAAAAATGAATTTCCACAACTGCAGAATCGGGCTGCAGCATAACAAAATTGACAAAAGTGAAGGGGGTCTAAATACTTTCTGAACACACTATACGTGTCCCAGGACAACGTTGCAGAATTCAATTCTGAGTTGGTCATCAAATTTCTGGACCCAGTGACTGACTCAGATTGAATCCTGCAGTATGTATTTCAGTGAATATTGCCAAGGGCAACGTGTGATTTTATGCAATGATGCACAAATAGCATTATTACTTAATCGAATTTATCAAATTTAATCAAACGAGAGCCAGTTTGATCTAGTGGTTAAGGCATCAGACTAGGAAATGGGAGGCCTGACTGGCTGAGGAATTCTGGGAGTTGAAGTCCACAAGTCTTAAAAGTTGCCAAGTTTGAAGACCCCTGTTCTAGTCCGACTTTAACCATGAAAGCCAGCTGGGTGACTTTCGGCCAGTCCCTGTCTCTTGGCCCAACCCACCTCACAGGGTTGTTGTTGGGAAAAATAGGAGGAGGAAGGAGTGTTAGGCATCTTCACCACCTTCTTTGCAAAAATAAAAGGGTGAGATATAAACAAACAAACAAACATTTTAATCAATTAAAGCATACAGTTTAACCAATTCATTTTGCACTTGTCTACACAGCCAGGGAAAAAAGGCACACTGGACCTACTCTTAGATAAATGCAGAATAATTAATATTAATAATTAAGCTAATGGCAGTCCTTTTCTTTAAAAAGAAACGTATGTCGTGGGGGGGGGAGCTACCTCTATCTCTTTTTTCTCATGGAAAAAAAAATGTTCATTTTTAAACTTTTTCCCCCTTCTTTCCCGCCCCCCAAAGAGATCCCTTTGCAGTGGCTGATGGGGGGCAGGAAACAAGATTCTTGCGTGTGTGAATTGAAACAGGAAAGGTAGATGGAAACCAAAACAAATGGAACTTTGTCTTTTTTTTATTATTATTTTTAAAAAAAAACCGTTCCTGTGATCCAGGTCAGCAGAGCCCTCGAACACCTAACCTAAGACCGGGTGGGCCTGTTTTGGAGAAAGGAAGGGAGAGCTGGGAAATGATGGCAAATCACAGATAAGAACTAATGGGAAACTCAAACAAGATTATCCCATGGGCGAAAGGCTAGTTTTCCCTCCTCCCTCTCCCCCCATTTCTGTCTGACCCTTCGTGGCAATCCCCATGGAAAGAAATTGTGGAAACTGGATCTCCCTAGCATAGTATTTGAAGCCCCACCCCACCCCCTTGACGTCTGTCTTTGGTCCATTCTAGTGTTTTATTTAAGTGATAAGATCAGGTCAAGGCTACCTTAGTCAACAGCTCCATCCCTCCCATTGGCCAGCCAGACGTCTCTGGGGGGCTTTTCAATGAGAAATAAAAATAACCCATTTCCCACTGTTGGGCCCATGCAAGGAATATTTGGAGGGGGGGGGGCTTGTCCTATCCTAGAAACACAACTGAGTCTTCAAACCTTATTATTATTTTAGTATTAATAAAACTGTTGCTGCAGTGTGAAAGCATAGAGGGATGTGTGTTGTAGGTATTTGTTTAATTCCTTGTAATTCATTAATTCATCCTTTTCTCTCCAAGCCAGGGGTCTTCAAACTTGGCCCTTTTATGACTTGTGCCTGGCTGAGGGATTCTGGGAGTTGAAGTCCACGAGTCATAAAAGGGCCATGTTTGAAGACCCCCTGCTCCAAGCCCTCAAATATTCCGTCCGCCATTTTTCCTTACAGCAACTGTTCATCATAAAAAAACAAGAAAAAAGCTAAGGAAATGATTGGTCCATTAGTGAGGGAAAGTGGCAAGAAGGTGACACGCAACAGGGAGATCTCGTCGCAGGATGGAAGCAGTTCCTAGGAAGGCCGCCTTTTGCAAATGACTGATGGCCAATTTGTCAATGCCAATGGTGTTCAAGTGGTGCTCCAGTTGTTTTGGGATTGTTGTTGCTGTTGTTGTTGCTGTTGTTATTATTATTGATCATCGCACAGTCAGCCAGATGTTCAGAGTGGATTTGGCATTTTTGTCTACCTATTGAGTCCTTACCAAGGACCTGGGATAGGCAGGTGTGGATGTTTGATGCTATTAAAGATCTCGTCGCAGGATGGAAGCAGCTCCTAGTAAGGCCGCCTTTTGCAATTGACTGATGGCGAATTTGTCAGTGCCGATGATGGTGTCCAAGTGGTGCTTCAGTTGTTTTGGGATTGCATCCCAGGAGCCTATTACTGTTGGTACTACCCTTGCTTGCCTTTGCCACAGTCTTCCTATTTCTATTTGTAGGTCTTTGTATTTTGTTCTGTTGTTGTTGTTGTTGTTATTCTACCCAGAGAATTGCCATGTCTTCTCTCAGAAAACGTTTTGCTGAGTTAGAGATCAGGATGGAAAGTTGAAAGGTTTATATGAGAAGCATTTATTCCAGACTCAAGGACCTGCCAAGATATCCTGACACAGCTGGTATTTGCAAAGGCTTTCCTTTAAAAAAAAAAGTCATAGAATCTGAAGAAACATTCCTTGGGATGTGGGGTCTCAGCCTGGGGTCTCCCTGCTTTAAATCCTCCAGGCCCTCACAGCTGTGTAAGCATCCGAGGCCCACTGGGAGGGACCAGGGCCGTGCCAGGAAAAGACCCCGGGGTCCCAGCCTTGAACTCTGCCCTGGATTGGTGAGGCCTCCAGGTTCTCACACACGCGGATCCCTGCCACGGGCAACGGAGGAAGCGGAGAGCCACCGTTACGGGAGGAGCCCAGCGGACAAACCCAGATGACCGGGAGGGCAGAAAGAAGGCGACGGGGAAGATGTGCTTTTCAGGCACTGTTGCCGGAAGGAAAAGACACCGTGAACAAAAGCACGGACAGGTGCTCCTCCGTCCATGACTGCCGTTGAGCCCGAGATTTCTGTCAGGCAGTTGTTAAGTTGACCCATTTTATGACCTTCTCTTGCCAGAGTTGTCAAGTGAATCCGTTGCTCAGTTAGGAACACGGTGGTTAAGTGAGTCTGGAGGGTGGATACAGTGAAAGGGGAAATGGACGAGCAGCACCCAAACTTAAAGGTAAAGGTAAAGGTTCCCCCGCACATGCGTGCTAGTCGTTTCCGACTCTAGGGGCCGGTGCTCATCTCCGTTTCAAAGCCGAACAGCCAGCGCTTGTCCGAGGACGTCTCCGTGGTCATGTGGCCGGCATGACTAGATGCCAAAGGTGCACGGAACGCTGTTACCTTCCCACCGGAGTGGTCCCTATTTTTCTACTTGCATTTTTACGTGCTTTCGAACTGCTAGGTTGGCAGAAGCTGGGACGAGTAACAGGCGCTCACTCTGCTACGCGGCACTCGGGATTCGACCCGCCAAACTACATAAATACATAAATACATAAATAAATACATAAATAAATACATAAATACAAACTTACGAGTATGTATTTATGTATTGTGGTATATTTGTGGATTTGTTTGTGGAAGAAATGGAAAAATAAAAAAAATAAATAACGAAAAATTGGCCACTTGGCAATCAGGGTGTATTTGTGATGGCTGCAAAATCCCAGGATCGTTTAATCACCGTTTGCAACCTTCCCTGCAAAGTCAATGGGGGGGGGAGGGAAGGGGGAGCCGAGCGGGATTTGTTTAACAACTGCCTGATTCACTTCACAATTGCAGTGATTTACTGAACAATCATGGCAAGAAAAGGGTTTTAAAACGAGGCAAAAACTAGGTTAAGCCATTAAACTAGGTTCTTAAAGTAACAAGGCAAGTTTTATGCAGGTTGTATGAAGAGGCGTCGGCAAATCCTATGGGAGTAGAATTCATGTATTAATGGAGAAAATTCTTAAAGTGAACATAAAGATTAAACTAGAAACTTTCCTTCTGGGTCTAATGGAAAGAAAACTGGGTTTTACCAATTAGACTGACTTGCCGGAACAGAAATGGCTAGTGCGCGCTACTATAGAAATGTAAAAAGTTGAGATTTGATTTTAATGTCTGATTTTACTGCAACAGGCAGAGTCGGAAGTCAACGCCTTTTGTGTCTCTCTCTCTCTCCCCCCCTTTTTCACACCTTTTTTGTTTTCCCTTTCTCTACTGTTGTACCCTACTATTTGCTTTTGTATTTTCACGTTTTGTGTTATAAATGAATAAAACTATTTTTTTTTTAAAAAAAAAAGCAAAGGCAGGGACAGTGTTAAAAATGTGCAGGACTTCAACTAGACTTCAGTTAGAGATACCATCTTGCCATTTTTGAACCCCCTCCCTTAAGAGTTCCTGGTTTTGTGCCAAAGTAAGTATTCTTACTTTTTTTTGGCAGGATTTTCATTTTACCCCTTTGCAAAAAAAATAATAATAATAATCTTAAAAATCCCAGGTTTTATCATGGCTTTGGTATTGCTGGAAAATGCATGGTGGGGAGGCGGGGGGGGGGCTTTTTCCAATGTGACAATTAATGCCTAATGCTCCGTGTCTGAAAATATGAATAGGATTTCCTATTGTTTCAATGTTTGTCTGGGATTACAATTAATTGAAATGTTCATTTGACTGGATCTGTAAGAGAAATTAGCTCCCAGATATAATAATGAAAATATTTCTGTGGTTGTACCAGAATAATCACCTGGTTTTTAATGGACTGGTTGTGTTTAAGCTATCACAATCTAAAAGCTCAGTGGAAAAGTTGTTATGTTGCTGGAAGTGTGATCCAGTTTGCTGTTATTTCTTCTTTGAAATCCATTCCATAAAACAGGGATGGGGAAGCGTGGCCCTTGTGGACTTCAGCTCCCAGAATTCCTAAGCCAACCTGGCTGGCTCAGGAATTCTGGGAGTTGAAGTCCACAAGCCATGAAAGGGCCCTGGTTCCCCCTCCCTGCCATAAAACAAGTTCTTGGCAGATTTAGCACGAGAATCAATTCCTGGTTTGAAGGATGATTGACATATGCCTCAATCAGCAAAGTGACAGACGGTGTGCCTTCTGGTTTCCCAACAGGTCACCCAGATTGACCAAAAATTACATGACATCATGGATGCTCTCCACACTCAGCTTGGGAAGCCATCACAGGGACAGGCTTCCTCTTCAGCTAAGGGGTTACAACCCTGAACCAGCATCTCAACCAGGAGACGTAAACTTATCTCAACCGTCTTTGCTTCCTTTTCCCATTTCATAAGTTACCAGAGTTGATGTTGGCTTCCAGATGGCATCAAGAAGAAGACCGTGATGAAACCGGCCTGCCTGCCGTTCAGTTTAAGCCACGTTCCTTCCTTATGTCTGCCCTGTGCACGATGAGATAGAACCAACAAGTTGGAGAAGATCTACAAGGATCACCAAAGGCTTTCTTCCAGCTCTAAGACTTGATCGCTTCTATGTTCTTGGACAGGGGGGCCTCTGAGGGCACGCACCATCTCCTCCTCTGGATGCTACTTCTAAGGAGGAAAACGCCGTCTGATTCATGCTGATTCATATTGGAACGCTGCTATCATGTCTCCCCTAATATATAATTCTCATGTTTCCCCTGATATAATTACCACATGTCATTAATAGGTTTTCTGAAGTCCTCAACATATTTTTTTTATTTTTTTGCTTCCGTAATATGAAGTGAAGCATTTTTAGGATTAAGAATCGTAAGTGCTTCTAGCACACAGATAAACACACACAGAAGATCATCAAAGGCAAGGGAAGAACTTGTACAAATATTTAATCTTTACCCTTTCCTTCCTTCCATAACTGTGAATGTTTCTTCATGTTTAATAGACATACTCTATATACTTCCTTTCCCGTTAATACATAAATAAATTGTTTTTCTAAAAAAAAAAGAAGAGAGCAGCAAACTGGGGCAAACAAGAGAAATAGGAATATCGATCTTCTATTTCCCTATTACAAAGACATTTTTAAAAATATATGCTGTCAGTTAACGATGATAAACAATAAATAATGTTGCAGGATCCAATCTGAGCCAGTTACCCGGACCAGAGTTTTAGTCTTCTGAGCTTTCGAACTCGTGCCCGTCCTCAGGGAGAACTTCTCTCGACCAGACGAAACCTCTGATTCCGGTGACCGATTCAGATTGGATCCTGCAACCTTATCCTGGGGACAGGCATATTTGCCTTCGTCATGAATAATCCGTATCTAATAGAATTTTTTTTTACAAAGGAAAAGTTTTCAAAAGCGTGTATGATATTCCAGGCATAGCTGCTTTGTGGTATTTATTTTTTCCCTTTGCTTGCTTGTTTTACTTAAGTCATTTTGTGGACAGCCCGGCCATGCTCTGTGTCAATCAGAGGAATTATTTATCCCCGAGAAATCTCGCAAGAAAGCTAAGCAATCTCTTCGCCTCTTAGGGCTGTTTGTAAGGACTTTGAAGTCGAGGAGAAAGACAGGCGATCCGAACACATTTTTGTAGCTGTAGGTAGTCCTGAGAGTCCGTGTGAAGTTAGTTCAGAAGACAAACTCGAGGGTGCAAAACCCGTGCCTTTCTTTCAGCTGGCTTTTCTCTCCTCTGCGTCCCGTGGGATCCTTACACAACGGACTCACAGAATTGTTCGACTTCACGCTGCCTCCCAGAATCGCCGGTTCTGTCCACATTTCCAAAGGAGCAAGCTCTCCACAGCCCACAAAAGCAGGGTGGGTGTCTTTATTTGTTTTTTAGAATTGTGCATCAGAGACAAATGCTGACAACAATCTGGTTCAAGTTCACAATGTTTATAGAGTTGACCACTTAAGCCAACTGCATATCATGTTCACCAATAAAACAGCAGTTTAGTTCAGATTTAAATGGGGAAGGATGAACTCCCACAATGAGTTGTCTCATGGCAACTTGGCTGTGGCTAGTGATCTCGTGCCACATTGGCCGTGCCGAGGTGGCTTTGCCGAGTTGTTCCATTCCATCCCTGGCTTTCCCCCCCCCCCTTGTGATTTTGGCAATCTGCAAACACTGCCAGGTGCCACTTACGGGGTGTGTTAATTCTGTGTGGCACGTTGATGGATCTGTGGCAGTGGTGCAAGGGAAGTACAGGAGGCGACATTATCTCACTGAAAAAGAACGATGTAAATGGACATTACAATTAACCAACTTTTCTGAATTTTTTTAAATTATACATTGTATGAACGTGTGAGGGTTTTTTTTTGAAATGTCCATGCAGAATTGTTTATATAACAGAATTCAATTTGTCTTGTGCCTCCGGAAAGAATTTAAACTTCCCATTGCTGGGAAATGTTGCAAATAGCCATCTCACTTGCAAGGATGACTACTAAAGATGCCTTAGATATTTTTGATAGATTTGCCCAATGTTTCGTCCTGCCCGTTCCTCCCCCAGCGATCCCAGCAATGAGTGAGAAATTGCCTAAGTTGTTACAAGCGCCAACTCTGAGGGTTGGCCTCCATCTGGGAGAGAGACTGCTGCGCGTTACACAGCCCCAGGGAGGGTGGTAGGTAAGGAAAAGAGAGGAAGTGGGCCTTATTTTAGCTAAATTAAAATGTGTAAAATAGAAACCACTGCTAATTAGGTCATGGGAAATAAAAGCAAGAAAGGGCAACTTTATAAGGTGTTTCTGCTGAGAAAAGAGAAGACTGAACTGATCATTTCTGGATCTAGTAATTTAAGAAGGGTACATAAGTGGATAGATAGATAGATAGATAGATAGATAGATAGATAGATAGATAGATAGATAGATAGATAGATAGATAGATAGACAGACAGACAGACAGACAGACAGACAGACAGACAGACAGACAGGACAGAGATGACACACACACACACACACGTGTGTGTGTGTGTGTGTGTGAATTATTCAAATTGCTAATAAAGAATTTGGGAGGCTGATATGGCCATTTCGAACTTATTTTGTTCTCATCAGTCAGTCATACCCTTTATCTGAACCTGGGCTAATTATATATTAGGCAGTTGTTTTAACCCCTAGGCCACAGGCTCTTTCTCTCTTTATTAGCTAGGAAGCAAAAAGACTTGACAAATACTTCACACACACACACACACACACACACATATATATATATACAGAGAGAGAGAGAGACAGACAGACAGACAGACACAGACAGATAGATATAAATAAATGATAGAGAGACAGAGAATTCTATATGAATATATATATATATATATATATATATATATATATATATATATATATATATATATATATAACAACATATATATATATATGTGTGTGTGTGTGTGTGTGTGTGTGTAAATTTTAGATTGCTAACAGAATTTGTTATATATATGAGAGTTGTCATAGATAGATACATAGATTCATAGGGATAGATGATTAGAGATACATATGATTTATATATACAGAGAGAGAGATGACAAATGAGATGATATAGATATAGATAGAAGAGAGAGAGGGAAAAAAAGATTTGCCCGATTAGCACAACGTGTATCAGCTACAGACCTGAACATGGCTTGAGGGACCCAGCCTGGCATCATTAGAAGCAGCCACTGTAGTCCAACAGTTGCTCCCCTCACAAGCAGTGAAATCTTCTCGATCCTGAAATTACATTATTACCATAATTCCCTGGGGGATAAGCTGCTATGCGTGAGCTGCCCAGCCAGATTTCCCAATTCATTTCACTTCTTGTCTACCGCTTTCCTCCTCCTGCCCCAGCCCCAACTTAGCTGGCTTAGCAGTTGCACTTTCCACATTTTTCGGGGGCTGAAAGCTGTTGAATGCGATCATTGTCCCAGTAAGCATATTATGGCTGGTACCATCCACAGCCAGCCTTCTGCAAGCTGCTTTGCTTCCGTGAGATGACAGGGAGCAGAGAGGCTGGCATGTGACGGCCCTGCGGGAACGGCAACCCAGCGTCCTTCCCTTTTCCTCAATTCCTTCCTTCCTAAGCTCCTTTACGGTAAGAAGCGGTTTTGAGGAGACAGGTGCCGCACAGGGGCACGCGTGTCTCCTGGTGACTCGGCAGAGCGAGCGGCAAATGTCCAGATCTGGCCTTTGGGAGAAGAATTGCGCCGGAGGCAATATTTGGTGACCGAAGCATCATTCCAGAGGCATCTGTTCCGTCAGCTTGGAAACAGCTACGGGCAGTTGTCAGCCACCACGTTACAAAAAAGATGTTGAGGCTTGGGAAAAAGTGCAAGGAAGAGCAACTAAGATGATTAAGGGCAGGTGGTTCCACTGGTTAATTGTTCTCACTGTCAGGAAATTTCCCCTTAAAATTCTAGGTTGTTTCTCTCCTTCATTGGATTCCATCTGTTGCTTCTTGTCCTGCCCTCAGGCGCTTTGGAGAATGGGTCAACCCCCGCTTCTCTATGACGTCACCTCCAATACTGGAGGAGTGCTATTAACTAATATCAACACTATTGAACAGGTGGACAAAACCAAACCAAAGCCAAGATAGCAGCTACCAAAGTCTCATTCCCTCCTTGCTCCTCCTTTTATGACTCAGACTTTCAAGTTCCAGTCATGAAAGTCGTGAGTCAAGAGACTGGACTGCCCCCTGTCTGAAATGCTATAGGGACTCCTGCTTGAGCAGGGGGCTGGACTAGAAGACCTCCAAGGTCCCTTCCGGCTCTATTCTGATTGTTGCTTAAGTCTTCCTTAAAAATATGTATTTGCCAGGAATACACCGCAGTGGGTGTGCCCTTCCTCCCATCCATGTGTTACAAGCATTTGTCTTGTTTTTCGCAAAAGAGAGAGAGAGAAAAATCTGAGCAATGGCTAAGAGGAAAAAGCGGCAACTGTTGTGCGGAAATCCTGCATTGGCTGTCCCCAAGAAAGGGCAGGGTGGGGCTAATTCCTCAACTGGGGTCTTTTTCGTGTAGCTGAATCCGTCGGTAGCAGCTGGAGGTGGGGACCACAAGGGATCCTAGCTGGACCTCAAAGTGAGGATCTCTTTGCTCGTTTATCCTTTGTCAATGTTACATTCGCCAGGAGATTACAACGCGAAGACGGGTAAATTCCCCTTGCTAAGCAAGACGGTGGTTAAATGAGTTCTGCCCCATTTTACGACTCTTCTCGTAACAGTTGCTAAGTGAAACATCCCCGTTGTTACGTTAGCCACACGGTCCTTAAGTGAATCTGACTTCCCCGTTAACTTTGCTTGCCCGAAGGTCGCGAAAGGGGATGACGTGAATCTCAGGACGCTGCCAGCGTCATAAATATGAGTCAGTTGCCAAGCACCTGAATTTTGACCACGTGACCAGGGGATGCTGCAACGGTTGTAAGTGTGAAAAACGGCCATCGGTCGCTTTTTTCAGTGGCATTGTAACTTTGAACACTCACTAAATGAACTGTTGTAAGTGGAGGATAGTTATTTGGCTGCCTTACGACTGCTGGCCCACTCGGAATCTGCTCCTGAGCTCTCCGTGGTGGGGCAAGCTAGCTCCGTGCCAGAAAGAAAGATGGGTGGCATCCTGCAGCGTCCTCTGGGCCTTCCTCCCTCCTCCGAAGTCACCTCTCAAGCGGGTGTCACATCCAGGAAGGTCCAGGGCCGACAGGATCCTTTCCAGACGAACAAAGCGCCAGCTTATCTTCCCACCGAGGTGGTAGCTATTTATCTACCCGCAGAGAACAGGCTTTCAAATGGCTAGGTTGGCAGAAGCTGAGGTGAGTGACAGGAGCTATTCTATTCTATTCTATTCTATTCTATTCTATTCTATTCTATTCTATTCTATTCTATTCTATTCTATTCTATTCTATTCTATTCTATTCTATTCTATTCTATCCCATTCCATATATTCTATTCTATTCTATTCTATTCTATTCTATTCTATTCTATTCTATTCTATTCTATTCTATTCTATTCTATTCTATTCTATTCTATTCATTCTGTTCTGTTCTGTTCTATTCTCATATCTTGAACATTTAGAAAACACAATGCATAGTGTTATCCAAAGAGGAAAGCGTTGCTTCCATATTATATGTTGGGTCTTCACAAGGACCTTCTCTCCAAAGTTCCCTGCCAAAGACTGGCCACACCCTCAAGTTCCCCAACGCTTGCACCACAGTAATTGTGTTCGTGTTTGTGGTGCCCTGAGTGTTTCTTCAGCCTGTCTGCAGTGGGAGAAGTCGAAACATCTCCTCATCCTAGCACAGCTGTCGTCTAGAACAGCCTTTGAATGCGCACCATGCCATGTGCTCTACACAGGACAGATATTCTCCTTGTTTGGAGCATTGTGCAGTGTGTGTTGTCTGCCCAGGGAGACTGGCGTGCTGGGGCCCTTTCCGTACCAGTCTAGGTCAGCTGTTCCAAAGCCAGCGATTCTTCCCTCTTTGGCTACCCTTTTTAACGCTGCCAGGCGAGCTCCGATTTCAGCAAAGAATCTGATGGTCGCCTGGTGAGTGGATCACTCATAATAGAAGCTTTGTTCCCCAAACACTTCAAACCTGCTCAGCTTCCTTCGAGGGCTGCAGCTTACTGGTTTTCAATTAATGACGCTGACGTTGTTATTACAAATCGTACCAATTCTGGGCAGATCCTATTATTTGGGAAGGTTAGGATTCTCTGCCGGATATGTGAGTTTGTTTAAGAAGTCCCGGAGGCTTTGATTTTGGCGCATTCTTGCACTTAAAAGGTGTGGGGGAGAAGCAAAACAAGACTTCTGAACAACCAGCTCCCTCTGTGTGTGGGGGGGGGTGGTTAATGAGTATCTTAAGAGGTTCACAATCTCAAGGTCATGAGATTACAGTCCCTTTACATTCAATTTGTAATCTGAGGGTCCCCACTAAGTATAGGGTGTGTGGGTCTTTGTTTTGCCCATTCACCAAAAGCCCTGTTGAGTCCAGCAGAAGAACAGAGCTTGGTAGAAGAGTTGGGGCTGAAACTGATTGAAGGTGTCTCCACATCCACATGACCACCGTCTCCCCCTTTCAATTTTCTTCCCCCCTCCATCTCTGGGCCAGATCCAAACATTTGCTCAGGAAAAAAGAGAGCCTGGAGCAAAGGACGGTGTCTTATCTCTTCCTGTTTCATTGCTCGCATGGGTGGGAAGGGCAGAGGATTTGAAGAGAATCAGACAGGACCTTCATGGATGTCACCCCAAGACCAGAGGCCCCCCCCAACCTTTTGGGCACCGGGGAACAGTTCCGTGGAGGGAGGTTTTTCCATGGACCGGAGGGTGCATAGTTTTGTGTGCTGCCTGCATCCCACGGATGGGGCTTCACTTGTTTGTGCGGACCAGTTGCTGGCATGCCGGGGCTGGTACAGGTCCACAGACCGGGGGTTGGGGACCCCTGGCCAAGACCATTTTTGGAATACAGGTAGTCCTCACTTGAGCCCAAAAAATTTCTGTTGCTAAGCTAAACAGTTCTTCAGTGAGTTTTTGCGGCCCATTTTGCGGCTTTTCTTGCTGCAGTTATTAAGGGGATCGCAGCGCTTGTTAAGTTCAATAAATCCAGCTTCCCCCTGGACTTTGCTTGTCAGAAGGTCACAAAAGGTGATTTACATGAACTTGGGACACCGGAACCGTCGTAAATATGAACCACTTTCCAAGTATCCAAATTCCGATCGGGTGAGAATCGAACTCCTGGCAGTGGGCAGAGTCAGCCTGCAATACTGCATTCTAACCACTGCACCACCACGGCTCCCAATCTTTGAAGGATTCTCCCAGAGAAGAAGGTGTAACTTCTGGGTATAGGACAAGACCCAATGGGTGGAGATTTAATAAAGAGAAATCCATATTCAAACCAAGGAGGAATTTCCTGACTGCGGGAACTGTGAAGCAAAGAACCTCTTCTGGAGTCATGAAGGCTCCACACTGGAGGTTTTCAAGCAAACATTAGACAGCCATTTGTCCAGGGTGATTTGAGGATTCCTGTCCTAAGGAGACGGTTGGACTAGATGACCTCCAAAGTCCCTTCCAACTTTAGAATTGATTCTATCGTTGATACCTCAGGCTGAGGATCTTCTGTCCCTTGCAAGGAGAAATTGGGCACAGGATGCTCCTGTATATGGTTCAGCTCAGCCTTTCTTAATCCCATCTTTGCTCCAAGAAAAACTCACCCCACAGATGTTGTAGAGGACAAAAGCACTTTAATCAATTAAAGGTAGTAGCAGCAGCAATGAAAAAGCAAAAACAAGACCTCATATTAAACCTGGACAGTGCTAAAATGAGAGGTCTCCATTATGATGAAGAATGCATGATTCTTTTTTAACACAATGTAAAATAAAAAGTCACACGTCCTTTGAGTTTGGCTCCACTTCTGTTCCACAAAAGTCTTCTAGCCCCATCATGGAATCAGGAGGCTGTCAACCAAGAGACAAACGCAGCCAGAAATTAAGCAACTTGGTGAAACTAGAAGGGGCCGAATTGCAATTTAGGAAAGCAGAGGTTAATTATATTGTTTTGACGCTTGGAGCCTGGCCAGGACATTGGAGGCAAACACCTGTAGTGTTGCGAAAGCTGGCATGAAAAAAAATAAGCAGCTAAGAGAAGGAAATTTCCCTTCTCATGACGGCTCCAAGCCTTGTTCTGCTAGATTGGCAACTTCAGATGGAATATTTTGAATTCTAACATTTGAAACAGGTCCGCAGCTGTGAAATGGATGGGGTGGAAGGCTTGCATATAAGATGGGTGGGGCTTAAACCACTCCATCCGTAGACACCATCTTGACTTTTCTGACCACAGCGGGCAGATCAAAGTTCCTTTTCTTCCATAGGAATAGCGATAGCACTTAGACTTATATACCACTTCACAGTGCTTTACAACAGGGCTCCTCAACCTTGGCAACTTTAAGGCTTGTGGACTTCAACTCCCAGAATTCCTCAGCCTGCTTTAGAACATCATGGGGCATTTAAAAAAATAATAATGGGTGGGACTACCAACAGGAGCTCATAACCATCCTGTGAGTTTTTTCACACACGTATGCACATAACCATTCCTGATTGGTCCTGAGACACATAAAGGTTTAGCTATAACCACACGCAAGTTTCAAAAAGGGAGCATTTGTGATTTCCTGATAATCCAAACCAGATACTCTATACTTCTCCAATTAAGTTCATTTAGTATCCTACCCATTGAATGCAACTTGAACGGAGCTAGGTATATCCGAATGTGATTTTATAGACATTTCTTTGTACATTGAGGCAGATTGCAACTGCCAGGACATAACTGTATTTGGTACCGTCCTATTTTCATATCCTAACATTGGGGGGGGGGGAGAAACCTGCTTTCTTCATCAAAGAAATTAACTCAACTGCACAATAAGAGACTGTATGTTGGTGATACTGACTTATATATAAAGCAGAGCTGGAAGGGACCTTGGAGGTCTTCTAGTCCAGCCCCCTGCTCAAGCAGGAGGACCTACACCATCTCAGACAGGTGATTGTCTAGTCTTTTCTTAAAGATCTCCAGTGATGGGGCGCCCACGATTTCTGGTGGCAAGCTGTTCCACTGGTTGATTGTCCTCACTGTCAGGAAGTTTCTCCTTAATTCCAGGTTGCTTCTTTCCTTGATCAAATTATTTCTTAATTCCCTAAATAGGTTACTATCAGTATATTTCTGAGGCTGCTTAAAGCTTGCTGCCAACTTTTTTCCATTACAAACTCCTGTTTATAAGAGAGATGAGAACTAAATGTCTATAAATTATACTTTAAAATGCCTGATCCGATCGGGTCTACTGATCGGATCTACTGATTTCAGCAGATGACGAAATCTCTTATTCTCGTCCTAGTAACAACTTCTTGAATTAGAGATCAACATTTGAGGATTAGATTAGATAACCTTGATTGTCATTTTTTTTTGCTGTGGCCACAATGGCACACATTAAAAATGAAATTTAGTTGCTTGCTCTCAAAGTGTACACGTACATAACACACATTTAAAACATACAGCATATGTATAGACCTACATCCTTAGATATAAGCAGCATATAAATATAAATATTATGTAGACATGTGGATTCCTTAGCAGTAAGAAGCAAGGATTTCCCATTGCTGCCTTCAAGCTAGGACTTCAAATTCTTAAGGACCTCTGGTCTGCCTCCCATCCAACTACTAACCTGGCCCAATCCTGCTTAGCTTCTGACAAAGCACCATCGGATGCAGCCATTTACTACAACTTCTGCTCTTCTGCTAATTCGGGAATATTTATATCAACTGTTTAGATGTATAAAACCTGCTGCTCTTTATGTAGTTGGCCTTGATAACAGACTGAAGGATGATAACGCAAAAAGGGGGATTTCTCTGAAGTCCTATTGGCAGATTCAGTCTATCGAGGTTTGTTTAGCCAAGCTATAGGAACATCCCACCTCCTGCCTGGAAGGAAGGAGACGGTTCTGGATGGTGGCACAGAAGAGGCGCCCTGTTGTGGACTCTAACCAGATTGGAGGGGGGGGGGAATCAGAGCCCACCCACCCCCCCTCTTTGCCTTTCTTTGCCTTCATTTCTGGACTTCCGATCCTGTGAAGGAAAACTGAATTTGGGGAAAGAAAACAAGAACATATAGGGTATGAGGAAAGTGAGGGATGCTTCAAGCTCTTTCCAGTAGGCCTGCTAGCCCTCATCCATACAAGGACCCCTCCCCCTAATGCCTCATTATGTTGGCCAACAAACAAGATGCTGAGACTCTAGAAAGGGTGCAGAGAAGAGCAACGAAGATGATTAGAGGGCCGGAGGCTAAAACAGGAAGAACGGTTGCAGGAATTGGGTATGTATGGTCTTAAAAAGAGAAGGACGGGGGGGGGGGGAGGGGCATGATAGCAGCGTTCCAGTATCTCAGGGGCTGCCCCAAAGAAGAGGGAGTCAAGCTATTCTCCAAAGCACCTGAAGGCAGGGCATGGAGCAACGGATGGAAACTCATCAAGGAGAGAAGCAACCTGGGACTAAGGAGAAACTTCCTGACGGTGAGAACAAATAACAACCAGTGGAATGGCTTTTGCCTTCAGAGGTTGTGGGTGCTCCAGGATTGGAGGTTTTCAAGAAAAGACTGGACAATCATTTGTCTGGAATGATTTAAGGGTTGAGCAGGGGGTTAGTCTACTAGAAGACCACCAAGATCCCTTCCAACTCCGTTATTCTGTATTCTGTAACGTAGACTGGAAAGCCCAAGGGAGACCTAGTGTATGAATGAAGTCAATGTTACACGTCCCGGGAAGGCCTACATATGTGTCCCACACACGTTCCATTAGAGAGAAGTTCCCTGAGGATGGGCTCCAGCACACTTCTGAAAGCTCAGAAGACTAAACCTCGGGTCCAGGTGACCGACTCAGACTGGATCCTGCAGACCTAGTTTAGCCATCAGTTAAGGATCAGGTGGAAACGAAGCTCTTCATTTCTTATATGCAGGAGAAGACTTCCCGGTTCCACCACCTGCTTGGCTCCCTTCTTGCTGTCCATCATCATCATCATCAGCATCTCCTCCTCCTACTACTCTTCTTCTTCTTCTTCTCTTTCTCCTCCTCCTCCTCCTCCTCCTCCTTCTCTTCTTCTTCTTCTTCTTCTTCTTCTTCTTCTTCTTCTTCTTCTTCTTCTTCTTCTTCTTCTTCTTCTTCTTCTTCTTCTTCTTCTTCATTGTCTAGATCAAAGTTTAAACTGCCATAATGAAACCATCTTCTTGGCTCTGTCGTTCACCAAAAACTTCATATTTTGGTAGTAGCTGACATAACAGCAGATGGACCGGGTTCTGTGGTCTCTCCTCCTCCTCCTCCTCCTCCTCCTCCTCCTCCTCCTCCTCCTCCTCCTCCTCCTCATCTCTGGCCAGGAGCAGGGAAAGGGCTCTCTCTGGCCCCGGGTTGAATACAAGTCCATTGATCAGGAGAAAGACCACATCAATGTTTTTCGAGCTCCCTCCCCTGCACCCCCCGGCCCGGCCCCCTCCTGCCAGCTCACCTGGGCATCCGTGAAGATAATGAATCCCTGTTCGGGCTTTATAAATGGCAGAAATTATTCCCGTCCTGGTGGCTTCGACCCTGGCTTGTGGGCACCCAGAGCAAGCGAGCGAGTGGCTTTCCTTCGCTGCTCTGTTTAGGCCTGGGAAAGATTGATGTGGGGATCCCAGAGACAGGCCTGCCGCTTGCGAGAGGCAGGTCCAGCACGTTGTCGTAAGTGCCCTACTCTGAGGCGGAGGAGAGTCAAAGGACGGAGGGAGGAGCACAGCTAAGCATCTCAAGGACCCCGAAGCCCAAATTGGGGCACAGCTTAACAAGAGACACCACGGCCAGCGTGGAAGAAACATCGAAAAGAAACTTGCCTTAATACAGGCAGTCCTCGGCTTAGCAACCAGTCGTTTAGTGACTGAAGTTACAACAGCGCGGAAAAAAGTGACTTCAGATTGTTTTTCACCCTTACGGCCCTTGCAGCCTCCCCGGGGTCACGTGGTCAAAATTCAGACACTTGGAAACTGACTCATATTTATGACGGAGGCCATGTCCCAAGGGTCGTGTGATCCCCTTTTGTGACGTTCTGACAAGCAGAGTCAAAGCGGAAGGCTGGATTCACTTAATGACTGTGTTCCTAACTTAACCGCTGCAGTGACTCACTTAACGACCTTGGCGAGAAAGGTCAGGAAGTGAGGCAAAAACTCACTTAACTGTCTTGCTTGGCAATAGAAATTAATTAATTATGGTCGTAAGTTGAGAATACCTGTAATACTCTTCATTTTCCCCTATTAATACACCCATTTTACATTTTAGTAAGGGTATCTAGCGGTGGGGATCAGAAAACCCAAATGTGGTGGCCACATTTGAGTCATCAAAACCCTGTCATTTTATTGGCCAATCACATGATCACGGTCGCCATTTTGACTTTTTTGACCCCTCCCGCAGAGGTAAAGCTGTTCCCCCCCCCTTTCGACAGGAATTCAAAAAGAAAGAAGAAAAAGAAAAAAGTGCATACTAAGAGGGTGGAGGGAATGAAAGTAGAATATCAAGGATTATAAAGCTTAGCCGAGCAAAAGAACAGCCAGCTGCTCGTTTATCCAACACCAAAATAAAGATTGATGTGATTTGCTTGATTGCCTGGTGCGCTTGGATGGAAATCTTCCAAATAACTCAAGTATTATTATTTCCTGGTTTGCTGTATAGCTTTCCAGTAGCGGCACCCAGGTAGTCAAGATATAAAAAGTAAAGGTAAAGGTTCCCCCGCACACGTGTGCTAGTCGTTTCCGACTCTAGGGGCCAGTGCTCATCCTCCATTTCAAAGCCGAAGAGCCAGCGCTTGTCCGAGGACGTCTCCGTGGTCATGTGCCGATCTTCTGATCGACAAGCTCAGCGTCCTAACCCACTGCCGATCTTCTGATCGACAAGCTCAGCGTCCTAACCCACTGAGCCACCGCGTCCCTGTAAAGTCAAGATATACATATGCATAAATGGGCGGAGATTCAGTCGTACGGCCACACCTCCCATCGGCCCTTTCAGAGAAAAACAACAACACACGCTCTGTAGATACCCCTGCTTTCCACCATTTTTTCAAGCCCCCAAACTCTGATAGCCCCCCCCCCGCAGCCAGACCCATTAAGGTAGCAAATCTGCCCACAAAATAAAACCGCAGCAAAATCAAATTAAATCCAATGAAGAGCACATTGCAAAGGGCGGCCAAGAACCCAACTGAACACAGTGAGTGCCAAAATAGTGAAAGGGACGGGGGGGGGGGCGCGAAAGGATCAGAGGACATAAATAAAAAGCATTGTGAGTCGCTTTGCGGTACAGCTGGTGTGGATGGGCCCAAAGCGAAGTGGCTGGCATGCTGGACCAGCTTTGATTTATTAATTTTTTTTAAAGATGCTTTTAATCAATACATAAAGAACTTGGGAACTGGCAGAGCTAAGCACCAGTTCCGAGAGTCATTTTTCCTAACAAGGCTTTGCGCTCCGTCTTCTATGGGGAAGAACATTTAGGAAGCTTTGTTTTGGGGGGGCAATTCTCTTCATAGGCAGGAGAAGGTGGTAGAGCAAGGAGCTGGCCACAAAATTGCCAAGACATCCCCCAAGAAGTCAAGAACGAACACGTCCATCAATCTGTGATCTTCAGGAGTGGACGGGAGAGAAAGGCTGTGGCCACCAACAGCTTCAGAAGCCAAGATGTCCATCAGTCAGATCCAGAAGAAGATCACAGAAGTCCAAAACCACACCTTGCTTCCACTGGGCTGGTTAGGAATTGAAGGTCACGGTAATTCGGCCTTGTGGAAGATGCAGAGCAAGTCCCAAGTCCTCTTTGGACCACTCCTTATAGCAGGTGTGGGGAAACCATGGCCCTGGTGGACTTCAACTCCCAGAATTCCTGAGCCCGCCAAATATGGCCCTTTTTTGACTTGTGGACTTCAACTCCCAGAATTCCTCAGCCAGGGTGCCTGGCTGAGGAATTCTAGGAGTTGAAGTCCACAAGTCATAGAGGCTATCATTCCCCACTCTTGCCTTATTGTCTCAAGAACAGGGGTCTTGAAACTTGGCCCTTGTATGACTTGTGGACTTCGACTCCCAGAATTACTCAGCCAGAAGTCCACAAGTCATACAAGGGCCAAGTTTCAAGACCCCTGCTCAAGAAGCTCTTCCATGCAACCCAGATGACCACTAGATGGCAGGAAATATTTAAAGTTGTTAGACTCTCTGGTGCCACCTACTAGTTGCCTGGACATTTGCAACCAGACTGAGACTGGAGATTCTCAATCATCCAGGTCATGGATGTCCCAAAGGTACTTCCCCCCTCCCCGCTGCCACACAAAAGGCAACTGGACTTGAATGGTTTATTTTTCTTTGAAAACATTTCGCATCTCATTGAAGAAGCTTCTTCACTTCTAACTAACCAGTTAGTCCTTCCATTCTCCACCAATTAGTGGGGAAGGAAAGAACCTTTGGGAACGCCAAGCTAAGCAGCTATTTGATCTCTGGCAGTAAGGGGTGCCCAAACACCTTTGGAGAAATTTCACTTATTTGTGTGGGGGTTTTTTCCTTAGAAACACACCCCACTTTCTTTCAAGAGGTAAGAACATTCTGGGAGGGGAGCGGTCCTCCCTTTTGTAAATTAGAGCAGCGATCCCCAACCTTTGCAGCTTGGTGGATCTGCAAGGCGGGGGAGAGAAGGAATGGTTACCACTCGTGTATGCGCACAGCTCCATTTGCGTGAGCGGTTGGCACATGGGCCTGCCACTCGCACAAATGGACTTGCACAGGCACATGCAATCGCCCACCGCTTGTGCAGGGACAACTGTGCGCATGCGCATTCCCCCACCATCCGAACAACCACAGCCTGGTAGTGAGTTACAACCCGGGGTGAGGGGGTTGGAGACCCCTGAGTTTGAGATTCCTTGAAGGAAATTCTGGCTTCCTTCTTCCCCCCCCCCATTCCCTACTGTGGGCTGGATCAGAGGTCCCCAACCTTTCAGGCACCAGGGACCCCCGGTTCCGTGGAGAGAGGTTTTTCCATGGACCGGAGGATGTGTGGTTTTGTGTGCTGCCTGCATCCCGCGGATGGGGCTTTGCTTGTTTGTGTGGACCGGTTCGTAAAACGACACAGACATGTCAGAAAACAACATCCAGCCTGTCTAGAGTTAAAAAACAAACATAACTGTGTGAACAGCCCCAAAAACAGATGATCAGAAACCTAAGATATGAAGAACGAGCTCCCAAAAGGGGGTGTGTGGGAAGATCTCCCCCCTCTTTTAAAACCAGCATCTTAAAATCTAAACATGTTCAGTGACCACAAAATCTGGTTGGGGAAAAGAGGAAACAAAAGACTTGAGACCAAACTGCATATTTGTTTAAGCGGTTATAGGACCTACTCCTCCAAATTATCCCCGTCTCGGGTTTTATATCTTATTTGACATTTTTTTCCATACACTAATTACCTCTTTGGGAGAAAGTTAGCTGAGAAGGCAGCCTTGGGGCAGCATTCTGGGTTGCTGAAGTCAACTCAAGCGCCGCTTCTCTGGGTGTGCAAAGATGGTTCAAGAACACGTCATCTTGTCCTCCGTGAAGGCTCTGGGGACCGAAATGCTGCCTTAGGAGATTGTGTCAAGGTCAAAGCCACTCTTGTCACGCGATCTGGCCTTCAGTGATGGGAATGCAATAGGCCTCTTTGCAAGAGGACTTGCAAGGGACCGAACATGTGCCAGATAACAGAATAACAGAGTTGGTAGGGACCTTGGAGGTCTTCTACTCCAGCCCCCTGCTCAAGCAGGAGGCCCTATACCTGTGATGGCGAACCTATGGCACGTGTGCCACAGGTGGCATGCAGAGCCCTCTCTGTGGGCACAGGCGCCATCACCCCAGTCCTAGGCCTTCAGCTGGCTTTTATAAAACCTTTTCGCTTTAGGCCTCCACCACCGTGTGCAAAAAAAAAAAAAGGTTCAATCAATCAATTTCAACTTCTCGTGGGGAAAAAAAGATCTCGCAAAGTTGGAACTGATTGATTGAACTTTTTAGTCCCACCCAGTCTGCCGTTACCACCGCAGCCACGCCCACCCAATGGGCCACGCCCACCCGGCACCCGACTATACATAAGCGGGTTTTGGGTTGCAGTTTGGGCACTCGGTCTCTAAAAGTTTCGCCATCACTGCCCTATACTATTTGAGACAAATGGCTGTCCACGCTCTTCTTAAAAGCCTCCAGTGATGGGGCAGCCGCAACTTCTGCAGATGACCTTCTATCTACAACCATCCTCTACCCCTGTTCAACAAGCAGCCATCCAGTGGGGTTCGTACCATGCCAGAATGAGCAGCCAAGAGCCTTCAAAGAATTCTGAACCACAGTAACATGGAGTTGGGGTTTTGTTCCTTAAATGATCTGCACCAAAACCATTTTACTAGCACCTTGAGTTGGGCGCAGAAACAAAGTGTAGATCGAAATAGATTTACTGCTCAGAATAACTAGCCCTTCCATTCACCAACCCAAGGCTGTCTCGGGCAATCTCATTTCAGTTCACAAGGGATTTAATATAACCCTATTTTTATTTCAGAAAGGAGGGGGAATCCTTGTGGATTTGTTTTCATTTCTTTGTTCAGAGCTTGGCAGGTAATTCTTGAATGAACTGGGTGATGAGTTGCCGCGTTGGGAGGGCAAAATGTCTTCAGCCGTCTCTGCCCGATTGCCAACTGTAATTTCCAAATGCATCTTTGAAGATGTCCCCAGGATGGGCATCTTTCAGTAATGCCAGATCTGGATTCCTGCCATATTTACCACCTGTCTGCTTCCCCTGAAGCAAATCTGGTTCCACAATGAATTCCCAACCATCCTAGGTAAATTCTGGGATTGCCATTCTTGGGACAGATTTTTCTATTGATTGAAACTGGCAACTGGACCAGGTACACACACGAAAGTTGAATTAAATTGATTTATTGCTACTGCCTATAAACCTCAGTAGGTTAGGATGCTGAGCTTGTCGATCAGAAGGTCGGCAGTTTGGCAGGTCGAATCCCGAGTGCCGTATAACAGAGGGAGCACCTGTTACTCGTCCCAGCTTCTGCCAACCTAGCAGTTCGAAAGCACGTAAAAATGCAAGTAGAAAAATAGGGACCACTCCGGTGGGAAGGTCACAGCGTTCCGTGCGCCTTTGGTGTCTAGTCATGCCGGCCACATGACCACGGAGACGTCCTCGGACAAGCGCTGGCTCTTCGGCTTTGAAATGGAGATGAGCACTGGCCCCTAGAGTTGGAAACGACTAGCACGTATGTGCGGGGGAACCTTTATCTTTACCTATAAACAAGGATCTTCTCAACTAATAATCCACACCTGCTTGGATAGGGATCAATGGAATTTAAGAGAGGTTGAATTTAATTCACTTGTGACTATATAGGGATTCTAGGCTGATTCTTCTTTTAATGCCCCCCCCAGGTTCTGCCATTCTTTTGTTGTTGCTCTTCTCTGTACTCTTTCTAGAGTCTCAACATCTTTTTTACATCATGGTGAACAAAACTGGATGCAGTATTCCAAGTGTGGCCTTACCAAGAGGTTGTAAAGTGTTGTTATTTTAAAAGAGAGATGCGAATCGTTGTGTTTTACTGATGGAGACATGAATGGGAGGCAGCTTGCTTAAAATCTCCCACCAAGTTCTATAGTCCAGGTTGGACTCTAGCTTAGACCTCACAAGTAGCAAGGGATCTGAGCCAAGGGGACCACACAAGCTGGCAAGAGCAGGATCCACCTAACAGATCTCCCACAGGTATGTTGGGTGGTGTGTTTTTTCCATCCCCCTCCCTTGCTATTTTAGGGGAAGAAGGAAAAGAAGATGGCCAACCTTAACATGGTTTTTAATGAAAATAAGCTTGAAGCAAAAATAGGTTGTCATCTTTTGCTCACGACATGCTACCTTTCTTAATGCAAGGGGGGTTTATTGGTTTTCAGCCGAGGGCTCCATCATGTAACCATTTTTTTTAGTGTCGAATACACAGAACTGATATTTAAGTCGTGAATATTTATTTCATCCAAAACAGGATTATCTGGAGATATGATCCATTTAGACTCTGATGACCTCCGGGGAGGTGAAACAGCTTCTGCCCCAATGTCACCATTTGCCTCATTTTAACACATTTAAATACTCAGTGCAGCCTCTAATCTGAAGAAGATGCATGCAACAACTTTATCCTAACGGTTCTGTTCATCTGTCAAAATTTCCTCCTGAGAGGATTTGGCTTGGAGAGAACTTGAGTAGCTCTTGAGAACATCGGTAAGTAAAGGTTAACTCCCTTCACCAAGAGCATTGAGCCGTTGGCATAGTTAGGCTCACCAATGCTCTGCCCGATTGCCTTGCAACAAAGCTCAGCTCAAATGTCACCAAGAAATGTATTCATTCATTACAGTGGGGTGACTTGCACCCTGCCAGCCACTGATGAATTTCCCAGCCATCCTGCCTCCCAAATGAGATCAAGAACGCTTTTTCTAGAGCAAGGGTTCTTCAAACATGGCCCTTTTATGACTTGTGGCCATGTTTGAAGAGACCTGTCTTAAAGCATCCTGGCTGGGGAATTCTGGGAGTTGAAGTCCACAAGTGATCAAAGGGCCAAGTTTGAAGACCCCTGTCTTAAAGCATCCTAGCTGGGGAATTCTGGGAGTTGAAGTCCACAAGTGATCAAAGGGCCAAGTTTGAAGACCCCTGTCTTAAAGCATCCTGGCTGCGGAATTCTGGGAGTTGAAGTCCACAAGTCATAAAAGGGCCAAGTTTGAAGACCCCTGTCTTAAAGCATCCTAGCTGGGGAATACTGGGAGTTGAAGTCCACAAGTGATCAAAGGGTCAGGTTTGAAGACCCCTGTCTTAAAGCATCCTGGCTGCGGAATTCTGGGAGTTGAAGTCCACAAGTCTTAACATTGCCAAGTTTGAAGACCCCTGTCTTAAAGCATCCTGGCTGAGGAATTCTGGGAGTTGAAGTCCACAAGTCATAAAAGGGCCAAGTTTGAAGACCCCTGTCTTAAAGCATCCTAGCTGGGGAATACTGGGAGTTGAAGTCCACAAGTGATCAAAGGGTCAGGTTTGAAGACCCCTGTCTTAAAGCATCCTGGCTGCGGAATTCTGGGAGTTGAAGTCCACAAGTGATCAAAGGACCAAGTTTGAAGACCCCTGTCTTAAAGCATCCTGGCTGAGGAATTCTGGGAGTTGAAGTCCACAAGTCATAAAAGGGCCAAGTTTGAAGACCCCTGTCTTAAAGCATCCTGGCTGAGGAATTCTGGGAGTTGAAGTCCACAAGTCTTAACGTTGCCAAGTTTGAAGACCCCTGCTCTAAACCCTTGCAGGCAACTCCTTCGATGCCGGGTCTTTGGTGAGACAAACAGAATTGTGATCAGTGACTGCCACCACAAGTTACAGCATCCTCTCCAACTTGCAGCTGCTCTACTGCATGCCAAGCTTCACAAACCTGGGTCCGGGTTTGGCTCCTTCCGGTTTAGTCAGGCAAGTTTCAGGGATGCAAATCAGATCAACCTTTCATCCATGGGGACCGACTTATTCCAGATCGAACAATAGGACAAAATGAAAGGGGAGGACCTCATCTTTGTTCCTTCGACCGCTTCCTTCCTTCTTTCCCTGTCTCCCTTTATCAGAGATTGTCCCCAGGACCACCCATTCAAGGCCCATAGGGATAATCCAGCAGTGAGCTGAAGGCCGCCCACTCATATTGTAAGCCCTCCTAGACATTTTTGGATATTCAGTGGAGTCACTTCCAAAGTTCAGCAACCAAGGAGACTGGGTTGCCCACAAACAAGGGTCAAAGAAGCCCGATGGCCTGGGCTGCAGGATCTAAACCCTCCCCCCACCATTACCCCCAGTAAAAGGGATGGGACTTGCAATCATGCAAGCTTAGATAGGCACCATCTGGAATTTTTCTGCTACTCAGTGTGTGCCCTTAGAGGCATTTTAGAATAGAATAGATCTGGAAGGGACCTTGGAGGTCTTCTAGTCCAGCCCCCTGCTGAAGTAGGAGAACCTATACCATCTCAAGACAGGTGAATATCTAGTCTCTTCTTAAAACACTCCAGTGATGGAGCACCCACAATTTCTGGTGGCAAGCTGTTCCACTGGTTGATTGTCCTCACCATCAGGAAGTTTCTCCTGAATTCCAGGTTGCTTCTCTCCTTGATCAGTTTCCAACCGTTGTTTCTCGTCCTGCCCTCTGGTGCTCTGGTGAACAACCTGGCCCCCTCTGCCTTGGGGCAGCCCCTCAGATACATTGGTCTTGGGCCATTTCATGTTACCTGGACTTTTGGGGGGGGGAAATAGCCTGCTCTTTTTTCTTATAACTGTGCGTGTGTGTGTGTGTGTGTGTGTGTGTGTGTGTGTGTGTGTGTGTGTGAGAGAGAGAGAGAGAGAGAGAGAGAGAGAGAGAGAGAGAGAGAGAGAGACACCCAGCATGTATCCAGAGCACGCCCTGCTAAGGCAGTTTCACAACCAAGAACTGCTTCCTATTTTTCACTCCAAGAAAAGCTGCAATTTTCTTCCCTGGCCAGCATTTGACCCATTGGAGATCTAAATGGCTGGGCTGGCCCAGCGTAGCGTGAAGCTGTCAGTAAGACTTTGTTTGCAAGAGCTTGCTGGTTATTGCACCACCGATTCCCGATAAAAGTGTTTGTTCCCACGGAAAGCCCAAGGCCTGCTCCTTTGGAGACAGCTAATGGTGAGAGACAATGGAGGGCCTTTGCAGTGCTCTGCATGCCCCCAGCTCCTATGTTGCACTCCCCGGAACACCCCAGACCATGTTGCAGCTCCAGGGCAGTAAAGCTACAGTGTCTGTCCGGTGCTGGATCCTTTGATTGACCCAAAGGTGCAGGATTTGAGGGCTAAGCCTTAAGAGATTTGTTTTATAGCTGACACACAGAGAGGAACACACAAACACACCCGCCCTGCTCAGAAAGAAGAACTGTCGGCAGGCACACCACTCAGACTTTCACAAGCTGTTATTGGTGTGTGTGTTTTTTAATCATCAAAACTGCACCCTCTGCCTGGGGAACAAAAACCCACCACTTTTAAATAAACAGGCCCATTGTCAGACAGCAGAGACTACGTGGGCAAGAAAGCCCCAGGTGTAACTCAGGGAGAACCGAATTCTCTTTGTGTTTCTATGCTTGTTACTGCCCTTTCAATTTTCCACTTAATAAACTCTACTTCTTGTCCATCTCAAGAAATGTCCTGGTTTTCCAACTGCTGGCCCAGCAAGGGAACAATCGTGAGAACCAAAGGAGTAGGTCTCATCCAAGGTGAGAAGCTGGAGAGGCAACTCAAAATTAATAGTTTTAAAACTTGCTGATGGAAAAGAAGGGCAAGCTGCTTCTGCCTCGGAAAAGGAATCTTAAAAGGGACTTTATTTAAGCTGTGCCATGAGGCATTTCTCTTCCATTCCACTCCATGAATAAAGAAAAACATCTCGATTTGTCCAAATCCCCCTTTAAGGATGCCTCTTTTTCCTTAAAGGACACCTCCAGACAACAAGACTTTCCATTCACACCTTTCTGATGCTAAAATAAAACGATCCAGGCTTTTTTCACAGAATTATTACTATTGGTCTCCCGTTCCGTGGGAACCACAAGATCCAGGCATAACAAGCAGGAGAGAAATTGTCCACAAATAAAGGTGCTATCTTATCCGTTCTGTACAAAGCAGCTGCTAGGAGACAGATGTTCTCAAGGCTGAGATAAACAGGGGTACGTCAAGATTTTGCAGGAGGACCTGAGGTTATATTCCCAGGACCTGCAGCTTTGTCTGAAAGCGGTCCGACCCAGAGGAAGATCATGGTGCCTCTGCATATGGGTACACTGAAACTCCTGTTTTGTCAGCTTCAAGTCATCTTTTTCAGAGTAACAGAATATCAGAGTTGGAAGGGACCTTGAAGGTCTTCTAGTCCAGCCCCCTGCTCAAGCAGGTAAGCCTGTACCATTCCAGACAAGTGGCTGTCCAGTCTCTTCTTAAAAGCCTCCAGTGATGGAGCACCCACAACTTCTGTTCCACTGGTTAATTGTTCTCACTGTTAGGAAGTTTCGCCTTAGTTTTAGGTTGCTTCTCCCCTTGATTGTTTTCCATCCATTGTTTCTTGTCCTGCCTTCTGACACTTTTGGAGCGGAACTATCCACCAGTGTCTCCAATTCTCTTCTTCCATCCCTTCCCATCAGAGTCTTTTCTACAATCCAGCCTTCCCAGTCCAGAGGTGGTCCTTCTATTGTCAGTGTTTTTCCAGCTTAGCAATATGAGGACGTGTAGACTTCAATTCCCAGAATTCCCCACCAGTAGTTGTGCGAGTTGAACTCCACACCTGTTCAAGTTGCCAAGTTGGAAATACACTGCTCTTTGTAGATGCTGACTCCAAAACTCCCAGGAGAGCCTCTCCTGGTTGAGGAATTCTGGATGCTAAAGTCCTCAGACGAGCATTTGAAGGCCAGTCTGTAGAATGAAAGCTCCTTTTTCTGCTCTCTTTTCCAGCATGGCTGGCCCTCTCTTTTGCAACCTGGAACAGCTCCAGGGAAAGAGCTTCATAAAGGGTGTTGAATTGGAACCGAGAAATTTCCTCTCTTGTTTTTCTTGGATTAAATAAAAATCAGATGTCGGGCATTCTCTGGATCTGGAAGGGTCCCCATACAAGGCACGTATGGCAAAACAGCTCAAGATGTCAACCATGAGCATCCTTTGTTTCTTTTTATGTACACAGAACCAAGTTGGCAGCTGCAAGATGCACCAAAAGGGCTGTGGCTTCAACTGTGTGGTTGTGACCATCTTGGCTTTAACAACCCAGCCACCCCCAACAGAGCGCGCACACACACACACACACACACACACACACACATCACTCGGTGCTACTCTCAGGAGCAGAAAATCAGGGCCTGCCCACCTGTTTGGTCTTCTGCCAGTTCATTGAAGGAAGTAGATAATCCATTGCTGCGATTGGTATCTCCAGGGCTATAAAGGCATTGAAATGTATTTGCTGCAGTTGTTTTGCTTTCCCAATGCTCTAATGGCCCAATTAAGCCCCTTGCTGTTTCTCTCTAGGTCGGGGTAATAGGCAGAAGGGAGATTGCATCTGCTGAGAAATAGCTCGGCAAATCTGCAATAACAAGAGAAGCTGCAAAATGCTCTGATCTTCCCACCGGGGAAGAGAACGAGGCCGTTGGGAATCGGAGCAAGGCAGTCTGCAGCTGGTGGGTCAAAGTGACCTGCAGGTAGATTATTTTTTTTTTTAAAAAAAAAAGCTTTTTACAGGTAGTCCTTGACTTACAAAAGTTTATTTAATGAGCCTTGGAAGTGAACTATGACTTATAACCGTTCTTCACACTTATGACGATTGCAGCATCCGTGACCAAAATTCAGACGTTTGGCAACTGACTCGTATTTACGACGGTTGCAGTGGCCGGGGGTCACGTGGTTCCCCTTTTGCGACCTTCTGGCAAGCCAAGTCAATGGGGGAGAGGGATTCATTTAACAACCAGGTTACTCACTTATCGGCCACAGTGATTTACTTAACAGCGGAAGCAGGAAAGGTTGCATGATGGGGCAAAACTCAGCTAACAGCCATCTTGCTTAGCAACGGACATTTTGAGCTCTGTAGTGGGCTAGTCAAGGACTTTTTGGATTACGTGGGAAGCCGCTGCGACGCAAGGCAAGGGGAGGAAGGCTCCCAGCCACCAGCCAGAGTTGCCTGCTCCATCTCGGGTATCGTTTTCCCACTAAAATCCCTCCCAAGCATTCCTGGGAAATTAAGCCGTGGGTGGCCGCAAACGCGGTGCTTGGGTTGGAAGGGTGCCCGCCTGTCCAAGGATGGAGCAAAGCAGAAAGGTAAGCTGAAGAGGTGGAGAGCATCTTGGGAGGCCCGGGGGGGGAGGGGCAGGGCTGGGAGTCGTCAGGGTTATTTGTCTTTTGGGAAACGGCTGACAACTCACATCCTTACAAACAGTCGTGGAATCAAAATGCGCACGGAGCTGTTTAACAACGGGCCTAAAGCGCAGTAGAAAGTCACCAGCAGGACTAGAATTACGATGAATGGAGGTGGATATACGTGTCCCGGGATAATGTTGCGGGATCCGATCTGGGTCACTCACCGGAACCAGAAGATCTTTTCTTTTCTTTTTTTATTGAAAAGTTTTATAAAAGTTACAAAAAATCCCCAAAACCAACCCACCCCAAACCCCCTCTCCCTCCCCCACATCCCAGAGCTGAGTACAGCGTTACAAATATAATAATCATAATCTAACTAACGTTAACCAACTATATAAATAACCAAGTCCATAATGCGCTTTAACTCCCCTTTAACATAAATACAAGCAAAATAAAAGTATACATAATAATAAAAAACAAACAAATTAAAATCTAAATTATTAAACAATACAATATCCAAATTATTAAACCATACTAATACTAAAAATAGTAATAATACCATATACTTTAAACTAATAAAAATTCCACTATAATAAACTATTAATAATAATAACAATTTAAAATTTACTCATAAGCTAAATGGAACTTTTTAGTCCCATATTTATTCTGAATATAATCTATCCATCTTCTCCAGACCGAAATGTATCTTTCTAGTGAATGATCCTTCAAATAAGCAGAAATCTTAGCCATTTCTGCTAAATTTGACACTTTAAGCGTCCATTCTTCTATGGAAGGCAAGCAATCCTTCTTCCAGTATTGCCCTACCAATAACCTTGCAGCTGTTATCAAATTCAACGTCAAGTTAATTTCTTTAGTATCACAATCTATAATAACACCCAATAAAAATAATTGTGGAGTAAACTTTATCTTAAAAATCTTTTGAATGTTCCACCAAATTTTAATCCAAAAAGCTTTTATATTTCTACAAGTCCACCACATGTGAAAATAGGTAGCATCCTAACTGCCACATCTCCAGCATTTAGGCTGTAAATTAGAATACATACAAGACAACTTTTTAGGATCCAGATGCCATCTATAAAAGTGTGCGCTTTGGATTATTCTGCACAGACTATAATTATGTCTAAAGGCTCAGATCCCACCCCACTCTCCGAAAGGCCATTGAATGTAGAACTAATCTGGTCTTGGGAAAACCTCTTTAAGGGTAGTTCTCCGTAAAGGAGAATATTTGTAGCTCAGGGTTGACATGAGGGGTTCCGCGGTGCTCGCTGAGCTGGGCTGCTTTCTTGCAGACGTTTCATCGGCCAAAGCTAGGGAACATCATTGGCGCACTGATACACCGACGACGTTGCCTAATTTGGGTGATGAAAGTCTGCAGGAAAACAGTGAAACTCAAAGACCACCCAGGACCCTTCAGTGCTCAGTGACGGAGGTGGTGCAGCTCTGAAGGCCTTTGGCAAGAGCCACCAAGCTTTTATGGACATCTTCCTTCCTTCCTGCTGCTCTTAATGTACGCGCAGACTGCAAAGCTGCCTAAAATCCTAAAGTAATTCTTTTCAAGTAGTGTGCACTGTGGATAGCATTTAATTTTGTTGTGAGATACACAATGACAATAAAGATATTCTATTCTGTTCTGTTCTGCTCTACTCTATTCCATATTTTCGATTCTACTCTATTCTATTCTATTCTATTCTATTCTACTCTACTCTACTCTACTCTACTCTACTCTAATTCTATTCTATTCTATTCTATTCTATTCTATTCTATTCTACTCTACTCTACTCTATTCTAATTCTATTCTATTCTATTCTATTCTATTCCATTCCATTCCATTCCATTCTATTCTATTCTACTCTACTCTACTCTACTCTACTCTATTCTATTCTATTATTCCATTCCATTCCATTCCATTCCATTCCATTCCATTCCATTCCATTCCATTCCATTCCATTCTATTCTATTCTATTCTATTCTATTCTATTCTATTCTATTCTATTCTATTCTACTCTAATTCTATTCTATTCTATTCTACTCTACTCTACTCTACTCTACTCTACTCTACTCTACTCTACTCTACTCTACTCTAATTCTATTCTATTCTATTCTATTCTATTCTATTCTATTCTATTCCATTCCATTCCATTCTATTCTATTCTATTCTATTAATTCTTCCTATATTCTATTCTATTCTATTCTATTCTATTCTATTCTATTCTATTCTATTAATTCTTCCTATATTCTATTCTATTCTATTCTATTCTATTCTATTCTATTCTATTCTATTAATTCTTCCTATATTCTATTCTATTCTATTCTATTCTATTCTATTCTATTCTATTCTATTCTATTCTATTCTATTCTATTCTATTCTATTCTATTCTATTCTATTCTATTCCTAGCATAATTCTCACAGTTCCCTTTAGCAAAATATATTGCGACGGATGGGAAATCACAAGTACAGGTCGTTCTCGACTTACAGTCATTTGTTCAGTGACGGTTCCAAGATGCAACGGAGCCCAGAGGACATCCTGTCTTCCTGTCCTGGTGGGCCAGAGGGCGGCGATCTTCTCCCAGCCTCCCTCCCCCATTTCATTTTCAAAGACCCACCACTCCGGAGCACTCTTTGAAATGCAACTGACGGGCTAAGCCAGATCTGAGCGTTTTGCTGTGGTCCGTGGGCCACATCCAGTCTTTCAGCTGTCGCTGTCCAGCTCTTCTGGGTCGCTTTGGTTCTGAAGGCAAATGCATTTATTTATTTTTTTAAAAAAATTCTGTATTATGGGCTTGGCCCTCTAGGACAGTCCCAGTTTCTCCCTTGGGGGAGTTAATGGCCCACCCCCGGAATAAGCCCCGCTGGCTTCTCTCTGAAGGGGAGCAGCCTCCGGGTGCTTCCTTGGCTCCTCCTGCAGAAAGTAGGGCGGCCCCGTCCAGAACTGGAAGGAGGCGCCCCCCAGGTGCAAGTCTGGGCTACAGGAAAGAGGTTCTCCCTTTCGCTTTC
This sequence comes from Vipera berus, assembly GCF_964194415.1. Lineage (NCBI taxonomy): Eukaryota > Metazoa > Chordata > Lepidosauria > Squamata > Viperidae > Vipera > Vipera berus. The sequence continues at coordinate 1,158,758 of NC_138208.1, read as the reverse complement.
CAGGCTTTTCTCCCAGGCATGGATCCGAGCGAGATGAAAGCAGGCGGTCTCAGAGACAGAGAAAAGGAAAACAGAGACAGAGGGAGCTTCTCCGTCCTCAGGAGGGTCTCCCTGGGCCAGCGGGAAAGTCTCCCCCACAGAGCCGGTTAATGGGAAGGGAATCCTGGAAGGGAGGCATCTGGAGAGAAAGGCAGATTCATTCTTTCTTTCTTTCTTTCTTTCTTTCTTTCTTTCTTTCTTTCTTTCTTTCTTTCTTTCTTTCTTTCTTTCTTTCTTTCTCTTTCTTTCTTTCTTTCTTTTTCTTTCTTTCTTTCTTTCTTTCTTTCTTTCTTTCTTTCTTTCTTTCTTTCTTTCTTTCTTTTTCTTTCTTGACTTCCTTCCTGTCTCCCTTCCTCTTTCTGTCTTCATTTCTTCCTTACAATCTTCCTTCCTCCCTCCCTCCCTCCCTCCCTCCCTCCCTCTCTCTCTCTCTCTCTCTTTCTTTTTCACTGCAACCTGATCCTAGGCATGTTTGCACAGGACCAAGTCCTGCTGAGACCTTACAGAATGTTACTCCCAAGCAGACTATTTCAGTAAGAGACAGAGCTGTGGGATCCCACTTATGGTAACCTTAAGGAAAGAATTTAATAGTATTGATAATCACCCAGGCTCATGTTAGTAGAATAAAATTAGGGGAAGCCCCCATTGACAGACTGGAGCTTTCTGAGACGGGGGGGGGGGGGGAGAATAACAGCAAGAACAACAGAAGAGAAAGATTTCGAGAAAATCGCAAAATACAAAGACCTGCAAATAGAAATAAAATGCCTGTGGCAAAGAAAGCCACTGTAATAGAGGCCTTGGATACAATCCCAAAACATCTGGAGCATCAACTGAGAACCCCCAGCAAGGACAAAATCACCAGCAACCAATTGCAAGAGGCAGCCTTGCACTTTACATCAGGGGGTCTTCAAACTTGGCCCTTTTATGATTTCTGGACTTCAACTTCCAGAATTCAACTTCAATCCTGCGAATTGAAGTCCAGAAGTCATAAAAGGGCCAAGTTTGAAGATCCCCTGAGACAACACCTTTACCCCCACTAAGCGTCAACATCTGCCTATCCCAGGTCCTTGGGAAAGACTGGATCGATGGATAAAAATTCAGCCTAAACATCTGGCTGACTGTGCAATCCACTCTAACTCCAGAGAATTCACAGGAGACTCATACAGAAACTGTTTCATGGTAGGTTTGAGGAACCCAGGGCCACGGAGTAATGTTCCAAAGTGCCAGTAAGTCTTAACAAATCCTACATTGTTACAAGCTCTCGTTTTGTCACTGCTGGGAGAAAATTAGGGGAGGCGTCTGTTCATGCAGATTTGAGCAGGCAGAATAAGAAGAACCAAATGCGTAGAAAAAAATAAAAATAAAGCAGAACTTCCTGCTTTGTATTTCAGTCTTGGAAGCTCTGTCTCTGCTTTGTTCTACGCCAATCAAGGATAAATGCTGCTGCTGCTGCTTACTATTATTCCAGGACCTTTACAATCATTTTTAAGATAAAGGAAAGGTCCTTTGTTGTTTCCAATGGTTTCCCCCCACCCCCACCCCCACCCCGGACCTCCAAGCTTATCGCCTGTTCTGGAAAGAACCCGTCTTCGAAGTAGGATGGTTCTCTTTCAATTTTCCCACCTATCCTGGGAAAGAATTCTTGAGAATTTCTACTTCTCTCGCTTAGGATTTTTAGAAGAAAACTAGCGTACCTCTGAGCAAGCAGGAGTTTACCTCACCTCACCCCCTTATCTTGCTCCTCTTCTAGATTCCGTTGTCCATAAAACATTTTTTTAAAATATTAGCTTCTAAAGTTCTGGAATTTATTTTTTTTTAAACCCACAGATATGGAGCCCCCTGGGAAAAATCAGAATTGGCAGACTGCAATGGAGTTAGTAAACAAAGAGAGTGGCTTTGCTTAATGTCTCTTGTAGGATAGGATAGGATAGGATAGGATAGGATAGGATAGGATAGGATAGGATAGGATAGGATAGGATAGGATAGGACAGGACAGGACAGGACAGGACAGGACAGGACAGGATAGGATAGGATAAGGATAGGGATAGGGATAGGGATAGGAATAGGAATATAGAATAGGATAGGATAGGATAGGATAGGATAGGATAGGATAGGATAGGATAGGATAGGATAGGATAGGATAGGATAGGATAGGATAGGACAGGAATCGGAATATAGAATAGAATAGAATAGAATAGAATAGAATAGAATAGAATAGAATAGAATAGAATAGAATAGAATAGAATAGAATAGAATAGAAAATATGGAATAGAGCAGAGCAGAATAGAATAGAATAGAACAGAGTATCTTTATTGTCATTGTGAAATTAAGTGCTGTCCACAGTGCACACCACACACAATAAAATGTGTATATAAGAACATACCTTATATACACACATCCTTCACGTTCTATTCGCCATTGCGCTGCCCCTCATATTGCACTTCAATGTTGCACTATCGAGTGGTATAGTCAGGAGTACTTACTATAGTTAGTATAGTTGTGGTTAGGAGGACCGAGGAAGCATCCATGGACGAGCTGACCTTCCAGATTTAGCCTGCTTGATTAAAGTCCTGCCTTTAAAACAAAAAACGTGTCCCTTGGTCTAGGAAGCTCCTTTGGGAAAAAGAAGGAGGCAGCCACTGTGTCTCCTACCAGACACTTCTGAACTAAAAGTCTCAGGCACTACGGGCCAGGCATGATGGGCCTTGTAGTTTTGCAACATCTGGAAGCAAAGATACCCCCCTCCTTTTCTAGAATTTTTGGAAAAGTGGTTCTTTTTGCCTCTTTCCCTTGGGGGATTGATGTCAAGGTACCTCCAGGGCCAACTAGGAGAGAAGAACGAGGAGGAAGTGAAGAATATAGTCCTTGACGTACGACCTCAATTGACCCCAAAGTTTCTCTTGCTAAATGGGACATTTGTTAAGTGAGTTTTGCCCCATTTTACGACTTTTGCTACAGTTGTTAAGCGAATCGATGCAGTTGTTAAGTTTGTGATATATTGAAGTGAATCTGACTTAGCTGGTCAGAAGGTCCCAAAAGGTGGGTCACATGGCCCCAGGACACCGCGCCCGTCATAAGTGCGAGTCGGCTGTCAAGCATCTGAATTCTGATCCCAGGAAAGTGGGGACAATGGTGGCAAATATGAGAAAAGGGGTCATCAGTCACTTTTTTCAATGACGTCGTAAATTTGAACAGTCGCTATATGGACTTTTGTAAGTTCAAAGACCAGAGGTGTATTTTATGGCTTTACGTGTTTTTGGTTTGGTCTCTCCTTAGAATCAACAGCCGCCTGGATTTTAGCAAACTCCAGAGTTTAAGCACAAGAGGGGGGTGGGAATTCCTCTGGCCTTTGAGGAAATCACCCAGGTAGAGCAATAAGCCTGCAATCTAGAGCCCCCCCCCTTCCAAAAACCCCAACTGCACCAGCGGAGCTCCTGTCATCTGTCAGAAATGGGGTGGGGTCTCCTGCTTGACCAGTGGGTTGGACTAGATGACCTAAAGGTAAAGGTAAAGGTTCCCCCGCACATGCGTGCTAGTCGTTTCCGACTCTAGGGGCCGGTGCTCATCTCCGTTTCAAAGCCGAAGAGCCAGCGCTTGTCCGAGGACATCTCCGTGGTCATGTGGCCGGCATGACTAGACGCCAAAGGTGCACGGAACGCTGTTACCTTCCCACTGTCGTGGTCCCTATTTTTCTACTTGCATTTTGACGTGCTTTCGAACTGCTAGGTTGGCAGAAGCTGGGACGAGTAACAGGCACTCACTCTGCATTTTTACGTGCTTTCGAACTGCTAGGTTGGCAGAAGCTGGGACGAGTAACAGGCACTCACTCTGCATTTTTACGTGCTTTCGAACTGCTAGGTTGGCAGAAGCTGGGACGAGTAACAGGCGCTCACTCTGTTACGCGGCACTCGGGATTCGACCCGCCAAACTGCCAACCTTCTGATCGACAAGCTCAGCATCCTAACCCACTGAGCCACCGCGTCTAGATGACCTAGATGACTGCATCTAGATGACCGCGTCTAGATGACCTAGAGGTACCCAAAAAGGCACCAGGGGCCAGTTCCGTGGAGAGAGGTTTTTGCACGGACCGGAGGGGGTGCCTGGTTTTGCGCGCTGCCTGCATGCCACGGATGGGGCTTGGCTTGTTTGTGCGGACCGGTTGCTGGCGTGCCGCAGCCCGGTACCAATCCACGGCCCGGGGGGGGGGGGTTGGGGACCATCTATTCCAGGGGTCTTCAAACTTGGCCCTTTTATGACTTGTGGACTTCAACTCCCAGAATTCCTCAGCCAGCAAAGCTGGCTGAGGAATTCTGGGAGTTGAAGTCCACAAGTCATAAAAGGGCCAAGTTTGAAGACCCCTGATCTATTCTCTTCCTACCTGCGCTCCCACCCGGAGCGGGGCGGAGGACCCAGAACAGCCCCCTGCCCGCCCCCGCTTAGCCTGCCCCCCCCCGGGCACCCCTCAAAGCGTCTCGGGCGCTCTGGCGGGCGGGGCAAAGATTCAAACGGCGGGGCTCGGCCAATGGGCGCGCAGGAGGGGCGGGGGGGGGGTGCAGAAGCGGAGCCCCCGCCCTCCTCGGCGGCTGCGGCGGCTTCCCCAGCCGGGCGCGGCGCGGCAGATCCGGAGCCCACGCCGCTCCCTCCCCCATCACACCCACACACACACCCGCACGCAGAAAGCACACAACGCACCATTTTGGCCACAAGCCTCGGAGCTGCGGGAGGAGAGCCGGGCGGGCGGGGGGTGCCGTCGGGCTGGGCTCCCTCGGGCCGGGGCGGCGGGACGCCTGGCCGCTTCCCGGAGCGCCCGCAGGGCCGAGCCGCCTCCCGGCTCTCCGCCTCCCGCCTGGCGGCCGGGGAGAGCCGCGGGGTCTCCCTCCAGCCGGGCCGAGGGCAGCCGAGCGGCTCCTCTCCCGGGGAGGGACCGGGGCTCCTGCGGGCCGACCCCCGCCTCGCAGCCCCCCGCCCGGCTCCGGGGAAGCTCCCGTGGTCGCGCAGGGATGGCCGGGGCCGGGCTCGCAGCCTCTCCTCCCCGGCCCCCCTTTGGCTGGAGGCTGAGCGGAACTCCGGCACCCCGAAAGCTCCGGAGCTCCTTTTGGGGCTGGGTTTGACACGTGGCTCTCGTTTTTGGCCCCGGGTGCCTTTGCCTGCGATGGTTTCGGGGACGACCCCCGTCTGCCCAGGCCTGGAGGAGGAGGAGGAGGAGGAGAGCGGGCTGCCTTGATTCCATTCCGGCCTTCCTCCCGCTGACCAGGTCTCCTGGGCGGGGCGGGGGGTGAGATGGAGGGGGCGGGAGTCAATGGAGGCCTCCATCTTGACTTTTCTGACCGACCTCCTGTCTCCACGGGCCGAAGACTCCGTGCATCCTCCTTTGGCTATCCCGGGTGGAAGGAAAGGCAGGCTGATCAAGAGGGGGGGACAAGCCGAGGGGGGGGCGACATACCCAGTTCAGGATCAAAGGCTGCAGAGGTGTCATTATTTTTTATTTTTTTTATTTTTTTATTTTAATTCCATTTATATCCCGCCCTTCTCCGAAGACTCAGGGCGGCTTACAAGCTTAGCAGTAGCCTTCATTCTATGTATATGCCTGCTTATTAGGGCTTTCACACACACCCCAAGCGGCATTATTACAAAGTCAGCTTAATTGCCCCCAACAATCTGGGTCCTCATTTATTATTTATTATTGCCAACATCAAAGCAGCTGCTGCAGGGACGGCTCCCCCCCCCATCCCCCACCCAGCTCAATTTGGCCGCTTCAACTCCCAGCATCCCCCCCTCCCCAGCCAGCATACAGGTAGTCCTCAATTTTCGACCGTTTGAAGCTACAATGGCACTGAAGCAAAGTGACGTGTTCAGGGATCAAAAATTTGGCAGCTTGGCAACTGGCATGATTTAGGACAGTTGAACTGCGCCAGGGTTACCTGGTCACTATTTGGAACCCTCCCATCCGGCTTTGGACAAGCCAGGTCAGTGGGGGAACCTGGATTCGCTTAATAGCCAAGTAATTCACTTAAATGCAGGGATTCAGTTAACAACCGTGGCCAAAAAAAGCGGGGGGGGGGGGGGGGGGGGGGAAACTCACTGAACACCTGCCTTGCTTAGTAATGGAAATTTGGGGCTGAATTGTCATAAGCCAAGGCCTGCCTGTATCTTGATGGGGCAAGACTCCCCTCACCGCTCCTTTAAAGGCAGAGGGGGCCGTGGTGCAGAGCCTGCCAAGCTGCAGCCGACACAGAGCCAGGATTTCCTGTTTTATCCTCTGGATTTGTGTGTGTGTGTGTGTGTGGGGTGCAATGTGGATTTATTCCCCCTTCTTTTAAGCATAATCTTAACAATGCTTGCTGGCTTCTGTAGTACATTATAGCAAAAAAATGCAAAATATCCGTGGTATGACTAAGAGATCGTGTCGTAAAACACTAGAAATGAAAACAACAAAAAAGAAAAAAAATGAAAAACAGCCCTGTTTTTTTAGAGAAAGAGAACATCCTCTGGTATAATTGTTTTTAACATGTTCCTGAATATGTTAACCAAGAGTGCCCCAACCTTTCGGGCACCAGGGACCGGTTCCGTGGAGAGAGGTTTTTCCACGGACCGGTATTGTGCGCTGCCTGCATCTTGCAGATGGTTTGTGCAGACTGGTTGCTGGCATGCCACGGCCCGGTACCGGTCCAGAAACTGGGGGTTGCGGACCCCTGTGTTAAACAGCCTGATCTGTTCCAAAGCATTGGCGCCATCACAGGAAAGCAGCTTCCGTCTCCATCAAAACCGAAAGAAAAAAGTCATTTCTTTCAAAAAGATCTAGTAGAATCAACCAGGGGAACAGCTTGCCCCCAGAAATTGTGGGCGCTCCACTGGAAATTTTCAAGAAGAGGCTGGACAATCACTTGTCTGAGACGGTGTCCTGCTTGAGCAGGGGGCTGGACTAGATGACCTCCAGGGTCCCTTCCAGCTCTATTCTATTCTATTCTGGTAGATCTCACAGGCTACCCAGTCAACGTACAATTGATCAGTGACCAAAGTTGTGACAGGCATCCCCAGGCCTACTTATGACCCCAATTTCTGGTTCTGGCAGACAGACACATACAGACACGGCCATCTGCAGCATCCCACAATTTCCATTTTTATTTTTATTTTTTTTGCTAGTGCCTGCCCACCAGAAGGGAGTGTAGCCATTGCAAAACAGAGTCTCCTGACCCTCATCTTGTCGTCCAGGTCTAGTAGGATGTGACAGGAGACGGTATCAAAGGCTTCTAGGGCAGCTAAGAGCGAGCAATGCTTGCTGTCCCCGTCTAGATGCCAACTACATGCAGCTTTGAAGACTTCCTAGAAGCTGGAAAAGCGGGGAATAGTTATGGCTCCCTCTCAGTACCCCAGATCGCACCATTGTTCCCCAGGCTATGCTGGTTACCGGCTGGGTGCAATTCAAGGTGGTGGTCACCTCCTAGAAAGCTCATTGAAGGCACGGGGCCAGATTATTTGCAGAACTGCTTTCTCCGCTTGCGTGATTCGGCAGGGCGTACGTGCTCCAGATCCCATCTGCCAAGATCCACAAAGTGGACCTTCTCGGTCACATCACCTGAACCTGGCACACACCGCCCAAGGATCCCTTTGTCCTGAATCGGATGGATTACATAAGTTCTTAGGAAGCCGGCTGTCCCCTCTGACGCAGAGCTGCAGGTTGGGTGAAAAGTCATTGTGGCTTTTTCTTGGCCTGACTACGGTTATGTGATACGAGATCGGTTGTCCTCGGGTGCCCCTGTGCTATTATTGTGTCACTATTGTTTATTATGCTAGTTTTGTTGGTTTTAATCCTATGTGCACCGCCCAGAGTCACCGTTGTCAGATGAGTGGCTGTATAAATCGATAAAATAACAAACAAGCAAACAGTTCATCCAGGAGAGCAACTGACCCATTCTGTTCCTGACCCCAGAGTAGAAGCAGTCCAATAATCCACTTCTGGGTGCTGAAAGGTTGGAGAGAGGTAAGGGTTATCCAATACTGTTGAATCCCTCTTCTGAAGGGGACATGCCACAACTTCTTTTAAGGCTGCTGGTTGATTACTTTCCCATAATAGCAATAGCCCTTAGACTTATATACCGCTTCACAGTGCTTGACAGCCCTCTTTAAGCGGTTTTACAGAGTCACCATATTGCCCCCAACAATCTGGGTACTCATTTTACCAACCTCGGAAGGTCAGAAGGCTGAGTCAGCCTTGAACTGGTCAGGATCGAACTGCTGGCAGTGGGCAGAGTCAGCCTGCAATATTGCATTCCAACCACTGTGCCACCACAGCTCTCCCTACCCTTCCTTCCTTCCTTCCTTCCTTCCTTCCTTCCTTCCTTCCTTCCTTCCTTCCTTCCTTCCTTCCTTCCTTCCGACTTAGCAATAGCAGTTAGACTTATATACCGCTTCACAGTGCTTTACAGCCCTCGCTAAGCGGTTTTACAGAGTCAGCCTATATTTCCCCCAACAATCTGGGTCCTCATTTTACCAACCTTGGAAGGACGGAAGGCTAAGTCAGCCTTGAGCCGGTGAGAATCGAACTGCTGACAGTGGGCAGAGTCAGCCTACAATACTGCATTCTATCCACTGGGCCAGCACGATGATGTGATGGCATGTCCAACCAAATCCAAGCAGTCATCAAGGCAGTGAACAGAGGATTAAATCCATCAGAGCAAGCATAATAAACAACAGTGACACGATAATAGCCTAGCCCTAGGGGGACACCTGAGGACAGCGTAACCACATAATCCCTGTCATGTCAAGAAAAAGCCACAATGGCCAAGTCGCCCTGCCTCTCCCCCGCCCCATGCGCTCACTCAGGAGCCAGGCCAGGCAGAAGTCCAAAGAACAAGTAATAGGAGAAACAAGACATCATCCCATTGTTTTCCTCAAAAAAAATCACAGGCCAAAGGAGTCCCAGATAATACAAAAAAACCAGGGTTTAGTCACCATGAAGACTCTGCTGTTTGGAGATAAGGCTGCACTGGGTTGGAGTGATTTTATTGGCAAAAGAGTATCCCAGTTGGTCAAAGCAGCCAGGGGCAAGATCAGGAGTCCCCTTAAAGCAAAGTTGCTAGATGGAAATCCACAAACACAACAAGGGAGGAGATACAGAGATGTAGGTGCCGTCTGCTTCCCTGTCACCACAATGTAGGCCTGAACATGGGCACATGCAATATATTAAGTCTGGTTACCTGTGTTGGTGAAGACACCCAGGGTCAGTTGCTCGTGGGTGGTATCTCGGTGTCATAAAGACCAAGACCAATGTGCACAGTTGAACTAATTCAATAAATCTTGGCTTGTTTTGTTGGGCCAGCCAACCCAACCACTGCGTGTATCCCATCGCAGACGGATGGAAAGGTTTGATGCTATTTTTTTCAGCCGTGGGGCACAGCAGCAGCTCAGGGGCCCTTAGAGATCCTCAAGGTGTCCCCACTTTTGCCGAAATGAAAAGTGAAAATGTTTGCAACTCAGTAGAGAGGCCTCAAGGATAAGTGAATTTATTTATCCTTCAGTCCCTTTCACACATGTAGAAGAAAACCTGGTTTTTAAGAAGAGGCTAGAGCAGGGGTCTGCAACCTTGACAACTTTTAAGACTTGTGGACTTCAGCTCCCAGAATTCCTCAGCCAGCATAGCTTAAAGTCTTAAAGTTGTCAAGATTGCAGACTCCTGGACTGTCACTTGTCTGAGATGGTATAAGTTCTCCTGCTTGAGGGGGGGGGGAGGGGGGGAGGCAGGACTAGAAGACCTCCAAGGTCCCTTCCAGCTTTGTGTTCTGTTCTGTTCTGTTCTATTATTCTATTCCAAGCTTCCCTATCCAGCCTTCGGGGCCACAGGTTCTAAATGGTCTCCTACTCGAATCTAATTCGGCTTCCGTTTCGGAGCTCAGCCAAGGAATGGCCACCGGCATTGATTCCCCCCCCCAAAGCTCCAAGGTTGGGGGTGGGGGTGTGTGTGGAAATGCTCTCACCCAGCAAATTCTGATCTGGATGCTGTTGGCATTTGACGCCCAGAAGGCAAGGCCTTGGGGAGGGGGGGGGTGTTGGGGGCTTGTGCTCCCTTCCCTGCGTGCAACACAACTGCACACCCGCAGGTGAATCACAGAGGCGATCCGAAGGGAGGGGCTGGGGTGGACTGAACCATTTCAGGCTTTCAAGGGGGGCGGGTGGGGGAGGCCATCGCTGAACCAGTCCGGAAGCCCAGCCTGTTCCTTGAACTCTTGGCAGGCGGGTGTGTGTGTGTGTGTGTGTGTGTGGCGGTTTGTTTTCTTTCTTTGCATTTTACGTAACGCGACAATTAAAGGTGTATCATACCTGTGCAAGTACGCATGTGCGCTCTCTCTCTCTCTCTCTCTCTCTCTCTCTCTCGCTCTCTCCCTCCCTCCCTCCCTCTCTTTCTCTCTCTCTCTCTCTCTCTCTCTCTCTCCTGTAAACTGAAGCAAAAGTCCAGGGTGAGATCACTGCAGAAGCGCTGGGTTGCCTTTCTACCTGCAGGCTTCAAAAGAAGACGACTTTCCGAGCGCCGCCCGGTTCAAGATTTGTACCTTCCGATCAAAGCCAAAAGTGTTCTCCAACTGGACTTTCACACACACACACACACACACTTTTGCGTGGGTAAAAAGCAGCCAAGGGAGAGAAATGGGAGAAGGCAACTGTCCTGGCTGGGCCCTAAAAAAAACCACAACAACAAACCTCTGCAAAAGGGAGGCAGGGTGATCTTTCAAAGTTATTGATGTGGCCTTTTATCGGGGTCCGCCTAGCAGAGTCCCCCCCACCCCCAGACCTCTGGGATAAGAAGTCGGGGTGAAGTTAGGGAGCAGCCTGAAGGTTGCAATTTGTGGTGATTGACAGGCAAAAAGCTATGAACGGGGCTATGGAGACGGAAGCGACGGGATTTCTCTCTTAGGCTTGACTTTTCCGTCTCTCTGGTTTCTCTCCGCTGCAGTCAATCTCTTTAGAAAGCCGGAGTTGCAGTTTCCTTCACTTGGGGTTCAAAAAAATAATAATAATACAGAGAAGCAAACGGTAAGAATAGCTTTGCTGCTTGTCTTTGTTAGGCTTTGTTGTATTTCCAAAACAGGAAGTTCCTCTCTCTCTCTCTCTCTGAAGCGGGGGGGGGGGGGAGAAAGGCCCAGCGAGATTGTGTATTGCCTACAGGTGCAAAATGCTCCTTCAATCCACATTTCTCTTCTTGAGCCTCCATGCTTTTTTTGCGGTAAAGTTGACATTTTGGGGTGTGAAATTATTTCCGAAGTGGGGCACGTTTATAAATTGCAACTTCAGCACACAGGCACACAAAATAACAATACTGGTTAGGCATCTGGGCAACTTATTTGGAAATGAACTGCTACAAGTGTGTTGTTTCTTCCAGAGCCGTTTCTGTGCGTCTGACCTCCCTGAATCCTGATTAGGTTTAAACAAAACTCTAGATGTGAATGTCCTTGATATGCAGTGGTCAAGGCACCGGGCTATAAACCAGGAGACTGTGAATTCCAGTGGGAAGGAGTAGTACTAAGTATATTTGCTACCTTGTTTATATTGTTTGTAAAAACAAGGCAGGATACAAATTACTGAACATCCACTAGCTCAGGGGGCAAATGGTCTTGCTTCCCTCAAGTCCTTATAACTAAATTTGCGGGGGGGGGGGGGTAGTTGTGTGAATAAACTTATAATTCATTGACTGATGTAGAAATTGAACAATATTCTGGGAAGTTGGATCAGAAAGAATACCAAAGATACTTTGAAGGGGCTAGTCTAGGGATCTGCAACCTTAATAACTTTTAAGACTTGTGGACTTCAGCTCCCAGAATTCCTCAGCCAGCCCTAGGCCACGGGTAGGCAACCTTGGCTCTTTTGTGACTCGTGGACTTCAACTCCCAGAATTCCTGAGCCAGCCATGCTGAGGGGAAAGGGAGCGGTTTCCAAGCTGAGCCATGCTGGCTCAGGAATTCTGGGAGTTGAAGTCCATGAGTCGTAAAAGAGCCAAGGTTGCCTACCCCTGCCCTAGGCAGATGCTGGCTCAGGGATTCTGGGAGTTGAAGTCCACAAGTCATAAAAGAGCCGAGGTTCCCCACCTCTGGCTGGCTCAGGAATTCTGGGAGTTGAAGTCCACAAGTCATAAAAGGTTCTGCACCCGTGCTCTAGACTTTAGCTTGGAAAAAGTCATAGCTGAGGGCTACCTGTACATGTACAGGTAGTTTTCAACTTACAACCATTCATTTGGTGACCATTCAAAATTACAATGAGTAATTTTTCACACTTAAAACCACCTTCACAGCACCCCCCCATGGTCAGTTAATCCAAACTCAGATGCTTGGCAACTGGCTTATATTTATGACAGTCACGGGGTCATTTGATCCCCTTTGGCAACAACCAAAGTCAGTGGGGAAGCCAGATTCAGTTAACAACCACATTGTTGGTTTAACAGCTGCAGTGATTCTCGCCACTGTGGCAAAAAAGGTGGTAAAATGGGACAGAGCTGACTTAACTTTTTTTCTTTAGCCGTGGAAATTTTGGGCTCATTTGTGGCCATAAATCAAGGATTACCTTTAAATATTTGGAAAGCAGGCAAATTGTTCCAACAGGTTTTATAAAACACACAAAGACAGCTTATATGTTTATATATGGCAGTCGTCTTTATTGATTGCTTGATGTAAAACAGTATCACTTGGCAACTGGGTTTTGTTTTTTTTTCTTTTCTGCACATTACACAAAAAAATTGAACTGGCTCAGTCTGCAATCATTTAAGCACAGCCATATTAATTAACAAAACAAACTCCCCGCAGAGGCTAACAACAGCAACAAAAAAAAATCCCCTACCAAATAGAGCATTTACAAATGCACAAAAACCACGTGCCACTTTGGCTTTCTGGGAAAATATCTTCTAGATTAAAAAATCTTTTTTTAACATAAATAAGTTAGTATAATTTCTCAGTGTCTTTACAAGTTATGTACACAGGTACATTTCAAAACTTTTTTTTTCCAAAAAAAAAAAAACCACCTAGAAAATGTAAAAAATACTGTTTCCTTTTCATTTACTCACTTAACGAAGGCCGGAAAAGTGAGCAAATAAGAGTCTGGACTTCCAAGAATTTATTAATTTCTCCTCTACGTTGTATGTTGTTGGGCAGGACTTTTAAAAAAAGTAAGGAGGCCAGGGGAAAAAAAAACCTATGACAAAATGCCCCTTAAAAAGAGTTCCTCTTTTGCAGCTCCAGAGGGAACTAACTGGGCCTCCCACACAAAACTCTGCCCTGTGATCTCAAAGCATCGCACAACCTCTCAGAAATCAGGTATTTCCCCAAAGCGCCCGCCCGTCTCTTCCAGCGAGGTCAGAACAGGCAAACACTTCCCAGATTGTGTCCTTGACACATAAATTTCACCAGCAGATTCATTAACCTGCTGGGACAATGATTAAATGCCAAATTATTATTTTGGATTTTCACACACACACACAAAAGGAGGGCAATATTCCTTTAATAAACACATCTGCTTCACCCTGGGGCTTGGAAGCAGATTTTGAACCCATCACCTTTCATTAGCTCCACCCCTTCACAAAACAAACAAAAACTCCCTTCCCCCAGGAGGGGAGAAAGATTTATGTGCTACATAATGTAAAAACTATTTACACAGGTAGTACAAAGAAGCAAATGAGGAAAAACCTAATTGCAGAATGCTACATCCATTGCTTTAAGAGGCAGGCCCTTTTAAGACGGCCCAGTTTAGTGTTATTCCATTGCAGATATTTTTTTTTCCTTTTCAGTGCTTTAACGCGTTCCCCATCCCTCGGAGAATCAGTGATATGTTTTCTTTCATTCATTTATTCATACATGTACAGGTGCATATATGAATGCAAGCGCTGGATCTTCCTAGCTTCATTTGCCTCCTCCCAATCCAAGGAAACGAATATTCTTAATTCTGAAAGGGAGGAAGAGAAAAGGTATCAATTGCTGAGGGCTCCAATTCCTTGTTTTGTTGTTATTAGAACATCACAGAGTTGCGTGAGATGCACAAGTCTCTGATGCTTTTATTTATCAAATGTCTACAACATCCATCTCACCTAAGTAATTCTAGGCAGTTCACAAACACATGTATAAATAAGCAAATATACAAACACAAACAAAATCTGTCAAAACATTCTGTGGATCTACAGTTAACACTTTTTAAATTTATTATTTATGTACAGTAGATACTTATTTTCCTCACAACAATCCTGCGAGGTTGGGTGGGTGGAAAGAGGGGACAGGCCCAGAGTCACCCAGCTGGCTTTCCTGCCTGAGGCAGGACTAGAACTCACAATCTCCCAATTTCTAGCCTGGGGCTCTCACCACTAGACCAAACTGGCTCTAATCATCAACTGACAGGCAGCTTTAGAGTCAGCCCACCAGTCAAGTCTGGTTTCTGTTATGCCAACTTTTAGAATCCTAAGTTAAAAGAAAGTTTTTGGCTTTTCAGAAAACCTGCAGATTCTGCCATTTTCATCGCTACACACACACAAATGGCTTGATTTGTTTCCCCAATTAGTCAAGGTATGCACACACACAGAGAGGCAAAATACAATAATGTAAATAATCGAGTACTCAACCCTTTTGAGCCACAACTCTAACCAAGATTAGCATTAACTAACCCTAGCCTGCTGCAGAAATTCTTCTAAATACGTTGCATTCTGCCAACAGCCAATCTTTTTGGTTCTCTCTCTCTCTCTCTTTTATAATCTCATCAGACAAAAACAAGACAACTCCACCAACAACGATTTCATAACACACTTCTTGACTGAGGAGGGATTCAGTTAATCTGCCCCAATCAGATTTCAGAGTGAAAGCTGACAGAATTACCCACAAATAGGAAACTGCTTAGACGTAGTGAGACGGGGCTAAATTTTGTGCTATCCTGTTATTTTCTGGGAGGTGTTGAAGAGACAGATACCAACCCTCACTTTGCCCTCCCTCCCTCCCCCCTTCTCTCCTGTGATTGGTCCACCCAAAAGCTTTCATTTCCCTTTCAAATGTTCAAGTAAACAGTTAGTAGTAGTTAATGTGAACACGTGTCCTCGCTCATCCCAACGGCATCGCGAGCATCTACTTCCAAGCCGAACGCTCATTTTATTAATTTGAAAGTCAGATCTGCCAAGATTCTTACACCATTCCTGCTATGGAAAAGTCTGTCCAGAATGCCTGTCCTTAATTAAGAGATTCTGCTGCTTTTGAGCTGTTCCATTTACCGCCACTAAGAATACAGTCCAAATATGTTGTTTGCTATTCATTTCCACCAAACTCCACAAAAGCTTTATCTTTAGACAGAACAGAACCTCGACATTTCAAACGACCTACCAATTGTTTACAATGCAGAGCAGTTAAGAGGGGAAAAAAAGAATTTTTATTTTTAAAAGCCTTTTTTTGTGCATGGGCTTTAATCATTTCATTTTTCCCCCAAAGACAGATGAAAAAGTAAAGAAAACTTTAACAAAGTCTACGTTGCCACCTTGCTAAAAAAAACAAAACACTGCGCTATATCCTAGGCAAATGCATTCTGAAGTAAAAGCCATCGTGTCCAGCAAACACGAGTTTATCCCCTATAGTAGAATTACCGCTCATTTTCTCCTAAAAGCCACTTCTTAACTTATGAGTAAGCTTGAATTTGACAGCTTAAAAAAATAAATCGCATAAAACTCCATACCTCAGCCAAAGAAATTGCAAGGACCGACTTGAACGGATACAAAATAAACCAGCTGAGGAAGCGTTTCCTTCTAAGCAGCAAACCCACCTCTACAAACCACCCATTTACGTCTGGCACCGCTTTGGACTGGGCTGCTGCTTCTTCTTCGGCGTCTGTTCCTCGGAGCTGGCCACCAGTGGGTCTTCAGGAGGATCTGGAGAAATTTCTTCAGCTGTGTTGGCTCTTTTGCTTTGAGGAGAGGAATCTGAGGGGAGGATTGGGGGGGGGAGGGGGGAAATGAGGAAGGAGGATATTAAAAAAGATTTATCCTGGCAATTGGTTAGGTGCTGAAGGAGGGCAGGAAAACAGCATCACTTTGGAAGGCAGTTCTGGAACCATCTCCAAAACATGCCGCGCATTCGGACCAAGGATAAGAACATCAGAATCGAAAGAGAAGCCTCTCACGCTGAGGAGTATCTGAAATTAGGCCTGTTTTGAGAGCCAGCGGAGAAAAGCAGTGGGTTAAGGGAGGGGTCCCCAACCCCCGGGCCCCCCACCGGTCCCGGGCCCACCATCAACTGGCCGGCACAAGCAAGCAAAGCGCCCTCCGGTCGACGGAAAAGCCTCTCTCCAAGCGACTGGTCCCTGGTGCCCAAAAGGATGGGGGACCTCTGGGTTAAGGGATCCCGGAGCCAAGCCAGCCCACTTCACAGGGTTGTTGTTGTTGTTGTTGTGGGGAAAGTAGGAGGAAAGTATGTTTGCCCGCTTGGGTTATTGGTGAAAATAATATAAGGGCGGGATGCAAATAAAGAAAACCCGGTAAAAAGATCGGGTTCCGGCGGGTGAAAGCGGCCGGCCGGCCGGCCACCGGGGGGGGGGGGTCTGGGAAGGGGCTCTCGCTTGGCTCCCTGCCCGCCCCGGAGAGGCAGATCGCGGGGCCGCTGCCCCGGCGGCCAAGGGCCCCAAACGGGCCGGCCTTCGCTCCCAGGCAACCCCGCCTCGGGCGCCCCGCGGGAGCCAGGGAAAGGTCGGACAAGCCGGGGAAAGGGCTGCCCCCCGCCCCCGGGACGCTCGGCCGGACGGAGCCTCGGGGTGGCGAAGAGGCGGCGGCCGCCTTCCGGGCGGCGGGGACGGCGTCTTACCGTCGGCGGCGGGGCGCTTCCTCGGGCCGGCGCTCCCTCGGGCCGGGGCGGCCCCGTCCTGCTGGGGCTCCGGCTGGGGCTCCGCCGCCGCCGCTCCCTGCGCGCAGCGAATTCCCCCGGGCGGCGAGCGGGCGGCGCTGAGCTCCGGGCGGCGCTGGGGGCCGTCGGGCCGTCGGGCCCCGCCGAGCCGCGGCGGGCGGCTGTAGAAGTCGGGCAGCGCCGCCCGGTCCAGCGCCCGCCACTCGAAGCGGCCCTCCAGGGGCTGCCCGCGGCGAAAGTCGAAGTTCCAGCGGCGGCGGCCGGCCTCCTCCAGCTGCCGGCTCTGCGCCCGCCACTCGCGCGCCAGCCCCGGGTGGTCGACGGCGCCGAAGAGGCAGCGGCAGGCCGAGGGCTTGGGCGCCTCCGCCGGACGGCCCTCCGTCCGCTCCAGCGTCGGGCTCCCGCTCGAGACGCGCACCTTCGACATGGGCCGGCCGGGCGCTGGCGGGGCGGCGGCGGCGGCGGGGGAGCGGCGGGGCGTCCCGCTCGGGCCGAGGGCGGCGGGCGGCCTTTCCCAAGCCGGAGCCGGGCGAGGCGGCGCTTCCCGGGCGGACCGCGCGCAGCAGCCCTGCGGGGCCGGGCCTCGCATAAGCCGCGCTCGGGGCGGCCGGGCGGGCAGCGGGGCCACCGAGGAGCGCTCTCCGCAGCTCTGGGGCCGCCCAGGAGAGGCCAGGCGAGGCGAGCGACGGACGGACGGACGGACGGCCGAGCCCGGCGGGGAGGCGGCGGCGGCGGCGGCGGGAGCTGCGTTGCTCCGGGCGGCGGGCGGCAGAAGCCGAGCCGGCGCTCCGGCGGGCAGGAAGGAGCCCGAGCGCGGCGGCGGCGGCGGCGGAGGGAGGGAGGGAGGGCGCGCGCCTTCTCCGGCCCCCCTGCCCAATATGGCGATGGAAGGGAGGCGGCTGATTGACACGGCTCGTCTATTTAAACGGAGGCGGCGCGCCATTGGCCCGGGGAGTGGGCGCCGCCCCGCCGCAACGCTCGCCGATGCTCGCGCCCGCCCCGCCGGCTTGAAAGGGGGCGCGGGAGGCGCGGGGACGCGCGCCGGAGCCGCCCAGCGCTGCCCTCGCCCGACGAGGCGCCGGACGGACGGACGGACGGAGGGGCTGAACCGGCGGAGCCCGGGCGGGTCGCTCTCTTGCGGGCCGCGCTCCCCGGGGGCCCGTTCCCTCCGGGGAAGAAGCCAAGGAGCGGCGGCGGCGGCGGCGGGTTCCGGCGCTCTGGTCGGCCAGAGGAGGCGGCAGGCCCCGGTCTGGGAGCCCGCGGGGACCCCTCGGCCGGGGACTCCGTTGCTGCCCGCCTGTCGCCGCCGGTGCCTTAATTTCCCCGCGGATTTCGCCCCCGGGTCTGGATCCTTCCAGAGGACGCGCTGCGCTGCGTAACGGTAGCTTTGGTCTTAAGCTACGATTGGTGGCTTAGCGTCGTGTGACCCCAGAAAAATCTCTCTCTCTCTCTCTTCCCTAAACTCTCCGGAAGGAATCTGCCGAGGGGATCCTGTTTCAGACTTGCTTCTCCTTCATCTGAGCCAGGATCCCGCTACAGGGAAGCCAGAAGGAAACTCCCGCACGTGTGTGGCCCGGCCCTCCCTCCTTTGCACGTCTGAATCCAGCCCCGGCAGGTGGAAGAGAGGAGAGGGCCTCCCGATTACATTTTAACTGGATTCCTTGCCACAAAGTCGTCCTTTCTCTAATGGGGATACCCTGTTTCAATCTGTAGAAACGGATGCCCGAGAGGATACATTGAGGGGGAGAAGCTGATCGGGATGCCTTTGTGTAGATCCAGGTGTTGCTTTTACACCTAGGTAGAGGCAGGTGCATCGCTTCCTTCACACGTACCTAGTGGCTTTTGGGTTTCATCACTTGGACCCTCCTGAGAGCTCATGACAAAGGTTACATTAAGTGACATTTTCCACGTGTCGAGTCATCAAAGATATTAAACCACTCCTAAGATGTATATTTGACCATTGAAGTGGTGGACAGTTTCTGCCTTTTGGGATCAACCTTAAAGGAACCAGCAGGTAAGAAATACCACAAACTGGCAGCAAAGGAGGCCTTGGAAAAAAATATTCAGGTGGCGTGATGTGTATAACAACCAGAACAGTGGAAAGAATAGAATTAGAATAGCATAGAGCTGGAAGGGACCTTGGAGGTCTTCTAGTCCAGCCCCCTGCTCAAGCAGGAGAACCTATACCATCTCAGACAGGTGAATGTCCAGTCTCTTCTTAAAAATCTCCAGTGATGGAGCGCCTACGATTTCTGGTGGCAAGCAGTTCCACTGGTTAATTGTCCTGACTGTTAGGAAGTTTCTCCTTAATTCCAGGTTGCTTCTCTCTTTGGTCAGTTTCTCGTCCTGCCCTCTGGTGCTCTGGTGAACAACGTGGCCCCCCTCTGCCTTGTGGCAGCCCCTCAGATACTGGATTGCTGCTATCATGTCACCCCTGTTTCTTCTTTTCTTTAGACTGGCCAAACCCAAGTCCCGCAGCCGTTCTTCCTGTGTTTTGGTCTCCAGGCCTTGGATGGTGGGTTCCCTGTGGCGCTGTAGGGAAGTGAATGTTGCCCATTAAAGAAGCAGGATAAGAAGGGCTTCTGACTGTTGGTGTTCAAGAAAATTCCTGAGAATATTGTGGACAGCCAAGAAAACAAACCAATGGATCATTGAACCAATCGGTGATGTATTTTGGACACATTATGCCAAGATCTACAATTTTGGAGAAGGTTCCCGCTAGAGGCGCAAATGGCTCAAATTGTCCTGTTTTGGACACTACGCAAAGTTCTAGCGCTTTGGGGAATAGTGGTGGAAAAGGTGGAAGGAGGAGAAAAGGACGGCCAGCAGTGGACGTGATGGAGGCACCATTAGAAGAACTAAAGGATGTCGGAAAGGGATCCCTGAGAAAAATCTGTCTGCAGTTGCTAGGATTCTACATCAACCTGATGGCACATAATCAAAATTTACACCACTTGTGTTGGGAAAATATATAGATAGTCCTTGATTTATTACATAACTGAGCTCAGAATTAACAGTCATAAATCATGTTGGTAGGTGAGTGGATGGCTATGTGACCGTGCCTGATCTTACAACTATTTTTGCAGTGATTGTGAAGCCATTGCCATGGTAATAAGTGAACCTGTTGAACTCAATGGGCACTTTTTGCTAGAAGCCAGAAGTAAATGCCAATTTCTGGCAAAAATTGTACTCGATTGCAATCGTGTGAACGGGGAACGGAGCTAAATGCGGGTGGGTGCCCCAGATACATTCACATTTGAGGGGGATCGCTGGCCATCAGAAGTTCAAAACTGGGCCTTAAGTAGTTCTGGGGAGGTTGGCCATAACTTTGAGCCAGTCATAAGTAACTTAACACACTCTTCAATAGGAAAATGTCAAAAAAAAACACCAGTGTGTTTCTAATATGTGCAATGACTCATTCAAAATACGTTGCATTTGGCATGGAGATTAGCGCGCTACGCAGGACAAGGTACCCAACTTGATAAGTGATGTGGCCCCCTCAGCCTCCTGCTGACCCATTGGCCAAGGCCACCCGAGGGAACCATCCCACGGTTGTGTGACTGATTATCAACATCTTTTGCCGCATTTCTGGCACAGAAGCCCTTTGGGTAAAATGGATTCGCTTAACAACCACGCCATTTGCTTAATGACCGCCACCCCCTAATTGGATCAGGTCATGTGATGCCTTAACTTATAACCGCAATGACCTATGACTATTATTCTGGGCTCGACAGCAGTTTTGTAAATTGAGGACCTGTTCAGAGACTCTAACGCCATTAGAAAATTGTTTTTGACAGGACTTACCTATTTGGGCTTGCAAACATTTGGATGACTGCTAGAGGGCGGAAGAGAATTTGGGTTCATGTGGCTCGGCACTGCCCTCTCAAGGCCATCCCGCTGTTCGCAGCCAATGATTCAGGGGAGCCCTTTCTAGAGGCTGATTATTTTCAAACACTTAACAATGATGTTTTCCTGTTGATGTGTTTTCTTTCCCTCCTTTTTAAAATTTTGCAACAGTTGTTCTACCTGCAGCTGGAGCCTGTAATGACGGTTTTCTAACCTTCTCAAAAGGGCCCTGAGGGTGGAAGTCTACAGGAGGCCTGACATTAAAAATTGCATGCCTGTCTCGGGACAAACACTGGCAGAATAATGAGGCCTAACCATGTTCATTCCATCTGCAGAACCGTGTGAAGGAAAAGGTGACAAAACAGCTCTGAGATCTGTGGATATTAACCATCCAAGTCTGTTCAAAAATTTGCTTTCTTTCCTGTCCTAAAGGCAGATAAGAGGATCCATGAAATTAAAACTCACCATGGGATTTTAATTAAAACCCCGTCCCCACCTTGCAGGCCAGGAAGCCAACTTTAGCCAGTTTGTTATTGCTGCTGCAGGGATGAGAAGGAAGTGATTGACACCCAGTGCCCTGTTTGGAAACATCCTTTGCATTCTTTGTTGTTGTCCGTTCAAGAAGTTACGGAAATTAAGTCCTAGTGCTTGACCTTCTGGGTGATCTGGAAGAAAGCCCGTTGTATCCAGTGAGACTGAATGCAAGTGGGTTTATTACAAAGCAAAATATGTCCTGTTCTTCTGCCTTCCTTGCTTGTATCACAATCGATGCATTTGCAAAGTGCCAACACAGTCCCCGAACTGTCACTATTGGATGTGACCACACACCATCGTTCTGTATTGTTGTTGTTAGTTGCGAAGACATGTCCAACCCCTCGCAACCCCATGGGCAACGTTCCTCCAGGCCTTCCTGTCCTCTACCATCTTCTGGAGTCCATTTAAGCTCACGCCTCCTGCTTCAGGGACTCCATCCAGCCACCTCATTCTCTGTCGTCCCCTTCTTCTCTTGCCCTCCACCTTTCCCAGCATTAGGCTCTTCTCCAGTGAGTCCTTCCTTCTCATTAGGTGGCCAAAGTATTTGAGTTTCAGCTTCAGGATCTGGCCTTCTAAAGAGCAGTCAGGGTTGATCTCCTCTAGGACTGACCAGTTTGATCGCCTTGCAGTCCAAGGGACTCGCAGGAGTCTTCTCCAGCACCAGAGTTCAAAGGCCTCCATTCTTTGGCGCTCAGCCTTTTTTATGGTGTTCTGTATTGCCTGCCCACTTTGGGAGTGTAGCTCACTGGGTTTCCTACCCTCACACGCCTTTTCTTCTTAAAATGCCCATCAAATCGTAAAACAGGAAGCATAAAGACAGCCTGGTTGCCCCCAGAGTAGTTTCAGACCTCGGGGTGCCAGTGGCTTACCAAGTAAGGATTTCAGCCGGGAGGACTCTGCTTATCCGCTGCTCCTGGGTTATCAGAATTAACAACTGAGAGATTGGCTGGTTGGATAATTTGTAGAAGACCAGTCACTTCTTTGGAGGGGGAAGTCCCTTCTTGCTCAAACATTCACAGTCTAGATTAAAAGATAAAACTGTCTGGTTGGAAACACTTGTAATCTGGACTCTGGAACACTCAGTGACAGGAATAACCGAGTTCCTGGCTCTGTTACTCGTTACATGGAGAACATCCGATTCTCAATATTGCTAGGGTGACAAATGGAACAAAACAGTTTCTGCTTGCACGGAGGGTTCTTTGAAGTGAGTCTCCACCGCGGAAAAATCTGGTGCCAAAATGAAGCGATGCCTTGCCAGGTCATTCTGCAAGTGCCACCCAATTGCACCTTACTTGGGCTGCTTGTAGGAATACAGCCTGTGCAATGTGTACTAAGGATAGTTTTCCCCTCTGTGCTGTTTTTATGTATTATCACTAATTAAATTTATATGCCACCCACCTCTCTTGTCAGGCAACACCCTGTGGCTTACACTATAAAAGCAGAGACAGAGACATTAAATATTAAGGTAAGTTAGAAACCAGAGAAAAACTGGGAGGACTGGGAACCTCCTTCTAGTCCACTAACCATCTCCAGGCAGAGCCAGGGTTTGAGACTCTTTTGGAAAATAAAGAGGATGGATCTCGAAGGGCACAAAGATCCAGAGCAGGAGCCACAGCAGAAAACTCCTGGATCCCACTAGCTGGAATTCCTTGACTGACAAGGTCCACAGCATACCTCTTCTGCCAGAAAGAATGGGGCAGATTATTGGGGTGAGACAATTCCTTAGGTCAGGGGTCCCCAACTCGTGGTCCGTGGACTGGCACCGGTCCGCAGCATGCCAGCAAGCAGGCCGCACAAACGAGCAAAGCTCCATCCTCGGGATGCTGGCAGTATTGAAAAACGCATGCCTTCTGGCCCACAGAAAAACTTTTCTCCGTGGCACCGGTCCCTGGTGCCCTGCCTTAGGTGGCCTGGATTCATCCCACAAAGGCCTTTAAGGGCAATAAGCAGCACCTTGCATCGGACCTGGAAACGGGGGCCTGTGGCATGTAAGTTTATACAAAGTAGCAAATTTAATGGGGCATTTTGCAACACCTGAACGTACAGTGATGACATGTTTCATCACACTGAAGCTCTTGTGTTGCTGTGCTGGCCTTCGGAGAACAGAGTTTGCCAAAAACACAAGCAGGCAACAGGGCAGCTTTAGTCGGCTCTTAAAAATGTGTGGAGGGGATTGTGTGCCTTCCAGAAGTAGCTTCGAAATCAGTGTAGTGCTGAGGAGCCAAAATACCACCCTGAAGCTTTGCCCAGTCCTAATAGCTCATCTCTCTGGCTTTCTTGATGGATGCAAGGACAGCAATGCAGCAAGCTGTCCGTAGAATTAATAGCCTGGATTTTTTAAAATGCACACATGCAGCTAAATGCTGTCTTCCTGGGTTTTTAACCAGATTAAATTCCGCACGGAACTGCCCTGTGCAGTTTGCAGGAGAAACAAGTAAAATGGAACGAGGCCGTTGGTTTTCATCCCAAGTTTATACTCCAAACACTTGCCACAAGCACTATAAACAAGGAGAGATCACCTTGCCTGTTATTTTTATTAGCTTCAGAGGTTCCGTGTCACAACAGCGGATCGCGTGGACAGGCATATATTGCCACAGCACCCTCTCCAAAACAAATAAAATGGATTTTCTGCCTCCAACTTCCTTCTCACTTGGTTGACGAGAAGTGTGTGCCTGTGGGGGGGCGGGGGGGGGGAGGAAATGCTGCAAAACGGGTTGTGTGGCTTTAAAAGCACTCCCATTGGCAAGCGGTAGGGTGCTGCAGGATTTGAATGCATCGCTTGGTAGCGTGTGGAAACACACCATTCGGGGAAGAATTTTTACAGTCTACTTTTATGTGGTCCAACACACATAAGCTATATATAAGCTTATATAATCAGATATAAATGCCTGAATCCTGTTTTTCTCAACAACAAACCTGAGAGCTGAGTGGCCCAAAGTCACCCAGCTGGCTTTCGTGCCTAAAGCAGGACTAGAACTCACAAATCTCCCACTTTCTAGTCTAACGCTACACCAGGTTAACCGGTACACCAAACTGGCTAGCTCTCAGGACTGACGTGGATCTGTCCCCAGTTTAGTGGACTCCTCTGTCCGCCCTGCAAAAGGACGCGAGGGAGACAACACCCTCAAATGGGGGGGGGGGGGGGAAACCATACAGGCAACCCTCCATTTATAGCCACAATTGAGCCCAAAATTTCCTTTGCTAAGCAAGGCAGTTGTTAAGTGAGCTTTGCCCCATTTTATTTATTTATTTATTTATTTTTTTATTTATTTTAATTCCATTTATATCCCGCCCTTCTCCGAAGACTCAGGGCGGCTTACAAGCTTAGCAGTAGCCTTCATTCTATGTATATGCCTGCTTATTAGGGCTTTCACACACACACCCCAAGCGGCATTTTTACAAAGTCAGCTTAATTGCCCCCAACAATCTGGGTCCTCATTTTACCTACCTGGGAAGGATGGAAGGCTGAGTCAACCTTGAGCCTGGTGGGACTCGAACCTGCACTAATTGCAGGCAGCTGGTGTTACTTAAGGAGGCATTAGCCCACTGCTCCACCAAGGCTCTTTTTTTACGCCCTTATTGGCCATATGGTTGTTAAGTGAATCACTGCAGGTTAAGTGAAGCCACCTTCTTTTCCCAAGTGGATGGGGGAGGCGGGAGAGGAAAAGCAGAAAGCAAAAGTTACCCCAAGCGAAAGCAAATCCGCTCTTCTTCCCAGCAGGCCCCAAACAAGAGCAGGGAAAACAAGAAGGATTTGGGGAGCTGGCATAGATATGTGCCAGTTGCCCCAGCATCTTAGTATTGCTCGCATGACCACCGCAACAAGCCTAATTGCAAGGATTGGACAAGGACTGTCTCTTTTTTTTGCAGTGCCGTTGTAACTTTGAACGGTCACTAAACCAATGCTTGTAAGCGAGGACTACCTGTATTTTTTCTTGAGTTGAACTCAATAATGCCCCTGCTGAGGTTGAGCAAACTCTCTCCACCTTCAAGTAACCAGGATGTTTGCAAACCAAGGGGCACGGGCTTTAGCCTTCCTGAGATCTGGGGGAGACGGGGCTTGTCTCCGGGGCCGGGCCCCCAAAGGTGGAACCTTGTCCCCAGGCAGAGCCAACCGGGAAGTGCCGGAAAGGGGAATTGTCAGCCCTGCTCCTATTTCAGTCAAGGCCTAGCCGGGCCGCCCAGCCGTAGGATTTGCATAACTGTTGGAACACGCAGGTGGGCACAAACCACTGTTTAAATGTGATCGGGGAAGCCCTGCCAGCCATAAGTGGGGACCTGAGCATTGCTCTTGGCCAGCTGCCAGGGGCCAATTTGTGAATCCTCCTTCATTTGCTCTTCTTTCCACCGGGATGAAGAGAGATAAACATCCAAATAGCTGAAATGAAGTTCAAAGCGAAACCAAATGCTTGCCTTCCCATCTGAATCTCCTTTGGACAAAGCAACCTAAACACACACACACACACACTTTTATTTTGTTTTCCATATTCAATTACAAGTAGTCCTTACAACTTACAAAAGTTTGTTCAAAACAGCACTGAAAAAAGTGGCTTATGACCGGTTTTTCCACCCTTATGACCGCTGCAGCATCCCCATGGGGTCACATGATCAAAATTCAGATGCTTGGCAACTGTTTCCTTTAATGATCTTTCCATTTTGCCTCAAGGGCTTTGAGACTAGGTCAACACCCCCCCCCCCACCACCACCCCGTCCTTTATAACAGCCTCTCAAGTCCTGGAACGCTGCTATCATACGCAACCAATAATATTTCTCTTCTCACACGCTCGGATAGGCACATATGTGCTCAGCCAGCACAAATCAGGCAACTCGGGAACTTCATTTCGAAAGTCGCAATAACGGAGAAACAGCCAGGATCAAAATCAAAGTCCAGGAGACAACTGGAGTCTTTTCTCCAGAGAGAGAATCTGAGATGAAAATTGTAGCCAGGGATGGCTGTGTGTTTTTGGACGAAGGGAGCAGCTCTGACACAATCTGTTTGTCTCAAAATAACATTTGGGGGGGGGGGTTGATGTAAAAAGAAAAAAAGCCATCTCCCTGGGGAGCTAGGTGTGAAAGCTTGCCCAGGGCTGGTACTTCACAAGAAGGGCGCAAGTTGGAAGTTGAAATCCACACATAGAGTTGCTAAGGCTGAAAAACAGTCAATCCCAATAACCTTCTTCCCTTTTCATTCTTTTTTCTGGGATCAACCTCCCAATTACTTACGATTTTCCATTTTCCTCCAGCAGTGAAAATATCCATGTCCACTCTAGTGTGGATTCTGTTATTTATTTATTTATTTCAGCTGCACCCCGTTTTGTTTTTGGCAGAATGATTTGCTATGACATTTGGTCAGCTTGCTGGGAAGAATAGCAGCAGCGGTTCCACCTTAAATAGTCGGAGACTGGATGTCCCAAGGGCTGCAAACAACTATGAGGATTGTTTACTGTCAGATCACTCTCTGCTGCTTTGGAATAACAGAATAACAGACAATAAAGCTATTATTCTATTCTATTCTATTCTATTCTATTCTATTCTATTCTATTCTATTCTATTCTATTCTATTCTTTCTTATTCTTATTCCATTCCATTTATTCTATTCTATTCTATTCTATTCTATTCTATTCTATGCTATGCTATGCTATGCCATGCCATGCCATGCCATGCCATGCCATGCCATGCCATGCCATATATTCTATTCTGTTCTGTTCCATTCCATTCTGTTCTGTTCCGTTCTGTTCTATTAAGAAGAGATTGGAAAACCATTTGTCTGAAATGGTACCTTATAGGGTTTCCTGCCTGAGCAGGGGGTTGGACTAGAAGACCTCCAAGGTCCCATCCAACTCTCTTAGTCTGTTATTCCATTATTGCTATTCATATTATTATTAACAAAATAAATAAATACCAGCTTGTGGTATTCAGAAGTGACATTTTGGCCGGTCCCGATTTGAGCTTTCCCCTTGCAAATCTGCTATTCTTAGAACAACGTCAGGATGTTAGTTAGAGCTTTTGCTTTCCCTTCCTTGAGGATTGCAAGATTCAAATGCTATATCTTTAAGGAAAAAAAAAACGGAGAAATTGCTCCGTGCTGGGACGGCTGAACTTTGAGCGCAGGCTAATCTTACCACAGTACAATGAGATTCGCAAGTCCTTCCCTGCCCCGGTTTGCTGGTAAACAAGGATTCCAAAAGGTTTAAATTACATCCAGCCGGGATGATTTGGCAATTGTTTTTGTCCTCCTCTGGCAGGGAGGGGTGGTTGTTTTCTGGCAGCATTTCTCCAAGTACGATTCTTGAGGTTCCCAAGGGATGAGAGGGCCTGAAAGCAATCCCCTTCTTGGCCCCAGGGACGCAGGCGTTGCTCTTTCAGGTCTGATATGAAAACACCCAGGCTCAGACGTTGCTTATGCTAAAAGGTTAAAAGCTGGTTAGTGCCCAAAATTACAGGATGCCTGTAGATGGGAGGGGAGTGAGAGGACTCAAAAACTAGATTTTGCTTAAGGAAGACCTTTGGAGGAGATGATAGATAGATAGATAGATAGATAGATAGATAGATAGATAGATAGATAGATAGATAGATAGATAGATAGATAGATAGATAGATAGATAGATAGATAGATAATGGACAGACAAACAGACAGAGAATATAAGGAGAAATTTCGTGACAGAACAATTAACCAGTGGAACAACTTGTCTCCAGAAGTTGTGAATGCTCCAATACTGGAGGTTTTTAAGAAGAGACTGGACAGCCATTTGTCTAAATGGTAGAGGGTTTCCTGCCTGAGCAGGGGGTTGGACTAGATGACCTCCAAGGTCCCTTCCAGCTCTGTTATTCTATTCTATTCTATTCTATTCTATTCTATTCTATTCTATTCTATTCTATTCTATTCTATTCTATTCTATTCTAAACATTAATAGTGTTAATCCTTTTTGTCAGCTTGTAATCAGTTTCAGAAGGTCGGCAGTTTGGCGGGTCGAATCCCGAGTGCCGCGTAGCAGAGTGAGCGCCTGTTACTCGTCCCAGATTCTGCCAACCTAGCAGTTCGAAAGCACGTAAAAGTGCAAGTAGAAAAATAGGGACCACTACGGTGGGAAGGTAACAGCGTTCCGTGCGCCTTTGGCATCCAGTCATGCCGGCCACATGACCACGGAGACGTCCTCGGACAAGCGCTGGCTCTTCGGCTTTGAAACGGAGATGAGCACCGGCCCCTAGAGTCGGAAACGACTAGCACGCATGTGCGGGGGAACCTTTACCTTTACCTAATCAGTTTCACAATCCCTGGCTTCATGTGTACACACAAACACACACACACACCCCTCAAATAACCCAAATGCACTGAACTCCTGCCTGCTTTTCTGCTGGCGTATGCGTTTGTTCTCCCCCGGGACACACAGGGAGGGCCGTAGAAGTGTTGCCCCATTGCCTACGGTCACAAAGGCAGCTGTCGGGGAAGGGCCCAATCAGTGTCAGGCAGTGATCAAACCATTTAAGGAGGCCTGAATATTCCAGGGTGGGGGAATAGGCATCTTTCACTTCAAACCAACAGCACTGTTTTGTGTTGTGTTGTGTTGTTTTTTACCGGCCAAATAAAACATAGCCTAACAGTGATGAGCACAGCCATTTATCTTATCCTTTTCTTTATTATTCCAGGAACTGCTGTTGTAGAACTCTGGAAGGCCATCTATTTCTTTTTTCTTTTTCCCACTCTCCTGTTGATCGTCTGGAAGCAGCTGAAAGAAAGCCAGTTGCACAAGCAAAACACTTTGCAGGTTTTGTGCGAAAAGGGCTCTGCCATTCTGACGATGGCGGGGAAAACCCCTTGTCCGTGCCACCAGTGGCCTGATTAGAGAATGGAAAGAGTTGCTGAATCAGCTTCTTTTGTATTATTCTCCATTATCTAGTCTTCCGGGTTTTCTGCAGAGATAAGGCTTTGCAAGGCTTCTGTTTGGATTTTGCCTGCTGCTTTGTGTTTACAAAATCCATTGCTTTAAGTTGAAACAAGTGCATGCTTCCAACAGACATTTCAGGCATACAATCCTAAATGAACTTAATATAGGTACTCCTCAACTTACAACGCTTCCTTTAGTGATCACTCAAAGTTACAACGGCACTGAAAAAAGCGGCTTATGACCGTTTTTCACACTTACCACCATTGCAGCATCCCCATGATCATGTGCTCAAAATCCAGACGCTTGGCAGCTGGCTCATATTTATGGCTATTGATGAGTCAACCTTGAGAAGGTGAGAATCGAACTGCTGACAGTCGGCAGAATTAGCCGGCAATACTGCATTCTATCCACCAGGGCTTCCACCTCTTGACGTGGCTCTGCAGGCACCCAGAAGGCTTTCCTCCCTTACGTTTCTCGACCAGCCCTGTAGGTTGAGCAGATGGGTCTTTCAGGACAAGCCTGATGTTTCTATCGGCACCACCCTTCCTCACCCACCTTAAACTATAATCAGGAAAAACCAGTTTGCAAGTGGTGTGTATTAACTGAACAAAAACAGCAGGTTTTAAATTCCTCCAGGCCTGTTTTTGTTCTGATGAAAAGAAGTACGGCGAGGAGGAACGCCAGAGCTATTCTCTCCTCCCTCACTGCTGGTGCACCTGCTCTTCTGAGGACGCAAGCACGGGACAGTTTCCTGCGGGTCAGGAAAACCACATTTCTCCTGCACCCATCCGGTGCTGGACCCAGAATCTTAAATGTGCCTTTGTTACCGGCTTGGAATGCAAATGGAGAGTAATCCTGTGGTGGAGCTTGTGGGAAGAAACTCAGCTGAAGTCTTCTCCTGGTCTCCAAAACAAAGGTGCTGTGAATATTACCTGCCCTAGGGTGAATAAATGTACAAAAATACAGTCCGTGGACCGCCTGGGTTTCATAAAATTGTAGTGCTGGAAGGGGCGAGTCTAAACTCACCCACCCCCTTTACCTAGAGCAGGAAGAATTAAAGCTTCCGAGATGGTCCATCTTTTGCATGAAGATGTCCCGTGAAAGAAGCTCCTTTTCTCTCTGCATCATTAGGCCCATCACGAAAGCCGGCAGGGGAGCTTGAAAGAACTCAAGATGGCGGCCACAGTCATGTGATCAAAGCCTCATTTTTTTAGGTGCATCAGAGTATCTTTGATCACATGATGGAAGCCACCAGGCTGACACACTGTGTTTGTGTGTGTGTGTGTGTGTGTGTGTAAAGAGTATACACAGTATAGTATTACGTTTCCTCGTAAGATAAAAAGACGGAAAAAACTAAAGGTAGAAAACAGAGATCCAATCTGGAAACAAGGAGCAATTTCCTGGTAGTGAGAACTATTCAGCGGGGGAATGCCTTACTTCCCACTGTTGTGAGCGCACCATCGCTGGAGGTCTTCAAAGATTAAAAGTAAAAGTAAAGGTTCCCCCGCACATGCGTGCT
The DNA here is from genome assembly GCF_964194415.1 of Vipera berus. NCBI lineage: Eukaryota > Metazoa > Chordata > Lepidosauria > Squamata > Viperidae > Vipera > Vipera berus. The sequence continues at coordinate 1,128,096 of NC_138208.1, read as the reverse complement.
AGTCGTTTCCGACTCTAGGGGCCGGTGCTCATCTCCGTTTCAAAGCCGAAGAGCCAGCGCTTTTGACCGAGGACGTCTCCGTGGTCATGTGGCCAGCATGACTAGACGCCAAAGGCGCACGGAACGCTGTTACCTTCCCACCGTAGTGGTCCCTGTTTTTCTACTTGCATTTTTACGAGCTTTCGAACTGCTAGGTTGGCAGAAGCTGGGACGAGTAACAGGCGCTCACTACTCTGTTATGCGGCACTCGGGATTCGACCCGCCAAACTGCCGACCTTCTGATCGACAAGCTCAGTGTCCTAACCCAAAGGATCCCTTTATCCTGGATGGAATAAGGTCCCCTGACTTGGGCAGGGGGGGTGGACTAGAAGACCTCTGAGGTCCCTTCCAGGCCTACGGTTCTATAAACTAGAGGTTGAGGAAGGGAGGGCATGCCACCTCATGGTTTTCGCATTCCTGATCTCCTCCTGGTGTAAACTTCATTGGCGGTTTCCTTAGTGGTTTTTCTCAGATCAGAAGAGCCCCCTTGTGGTCAAATGACACCATGACAATTGTGCTCACTGTCCATTATCACTAGGGTCCCAACACGTCAGGAGTTTTTCTACTCTCTCTGAAATTAACAAGCTTCCCCCCCTCCCCAAAAAACCCCCCACACAAACATGTGGCTATTTGCCAGGCTGGTTATTTTCTTCCCTTCTCTTTTTTCTTTTTTCTTTTTAGGGCTTTCAAGAAGAACGGCAAGAAAAGCAATCGACAGGGAACAGAGTTGTACGCAATCCAAGAATTCAGATCTAGCGGTGTCTGCAGACTATAGTCAGAAATAGAGAGAAGCAACCTGGAACTAAGGAGGAATTTCCTGACAGGGAGAACAATTAATCAGTGGAACTCCTTGCCTCCAGAAGCTGTGAATGCTCCAACACTGGAAGTTTTTAAGAAGAGACTGGACAGCCATTTGTCTAGGGTTTCCTGCCTGAGCAGGGGGTTGGACTAGATGACCTCCAAGGTCCCTTCCAACTCTTATTATTGATCATCGCACAGTCAGCCAGATGTTCAGACTGGATATGGCATTTTTGTCTACCTATCGACTCCTTACCAAGGACCTGGGATAGGCAGGTGGATGCGTGATGGTATTATAGATATTGTCGCAGGATGGAAGCAGCTCCTAGTAAGGCCGCCTTTTGCAATTGACTAAGGGCGAATTTGTCAATGCCAATGGTGTTCAAATGGTGCTCCAGTTGTTTTGGGATTGCACCCAAGGCACCTATTACTGTTGGTACTACTACTATTATTATTATTATTATTATTATTATTATTATTATTATTATTATTATTATTATTATTGAAAGTTTTTATTCATAAAACATGAAAATCAGTCAACTGAACACTCAAATTGACTGGCACTGATGGTTGACACGGGTTGCTGCCAGCATGCTAGGTATCAACCAGGTATCTCCTTAAAATGTAAGATGTTCCAAGTAGTGCAGTTTTTTGTAGCTTTGCTGCAATTTCTTGATGTATTTTGCATTATTATTAATATTAATATTATAATATACCACAACAGTGTGATTGATCAAACTCTGCCTGTTTTGTTATGTGCTTAGCATGAGAATTATGGATTGTACTAGGATGTTTGTCATATTTATTTCACCCTTTGGGCATAATTACCCTGATGCAGTGTTTCTCAACCTTGGCAACTTTTAAGGTGGGTGAGCTTCAACTCCCAGAATTCGACAGCCAATACATTTCAGTAATAAGAATCCAATGAAAAGAATTCACTGTTAACTTCTAGTTAACATGAAAACCCAACTTCAATTGGGGCCCATTGATAGAAATCCATTGTTACTTCAGTTCATGCATTGTGGGATAAAAGAACATAAAATGGGTTTTTGTGTGATTGCAGCTTTGTTATGTCATCAAATGTACCATATGCAAAAATATACCTTGAGTAGAAATTATTATTTTTTCTATCGAGCCTGTTTGTTAACCTAAATATTAGTTTTTATATGAAGTGTAGATGTGATTTCATTAAAACTTTCTGATTGAAACACTTCATAAATAATTATAGAATGGCCAGATCTGGACTGATAAAATCAAGCTTGCAACCAAGGAGTTTATATATCTCTTTGCTGCAATTTAATAGTTGTCTGGATTTTTGTAGCTTTAAAATTTGCTGTTTAGAAAGTACCCAAAATATTTTGTCAGCTATTTTGGGATCTTCTAGTGCCTTTTGATATACAGCAGATTGTAATTTATGATTATGATTATGATGTTTTTGAGTTGTGTTTTTTTTATTCTTTTACTTTTTCATCATTGTTTTCAGCTCCATTCCCTGCTATTTTAAACTAACAATAAGTTTAGTTTTTATTGATCATATTTATTTATTTGTATCCCGCCTTTGTTATATTTACAAATAATTCAAGATGCCAAACATATCCCAAGGCAGTCATTTTCTCTCATCAAATTTGACCAGTTACACTGCTACTTTTAAAACAAAGACAAAAAGGGGAAATATCCAAAAATTCTATTTAAAAATGCCCAGTATGAATAGATCCCAGCTAACATTTCAGCATAATACAGGTCAAAGAGGACTATTTTTTTGCTGCAAACACTAGATGTCACTCTAAACTTCAGAGAGAGAAAGTGAAATTAACTTCAAAACAGAGCTATAGGGATGCTTGTTGTATCTCTTCTGCTGCAAAGATTCATTTCTGAAATGCATTTGAAACAGGAAAATATTCAGCTTTCGTATTCTTCATGCTGGTGCTCTTCTAAATTCAAGTCCCATAATCCCCAGCCAGGGTGGATCTGAATCCAACAAACTCTAGGCAGATAGACTCTACTTTCTTTTCAACAAAACACTCCACAAGTTCTGATGAGCAAGCTAACTTGCTGTGACGTGACAACAAAGTGGATCTGTAACCAACTTGAAAGTCATATGTGGAGTTGCTACCAAGGGTTCGTTATCCAAGGCCAGTGGGCTTTCCCAGGATTCCCTCCTGAGTCGGTACATTTGTATTAATCACTTGGAGAAAGAGAGAAAGGAAACGGTTCTCGGATCTCCAGATATACAAAGGAATCGCACCACATGAAATCTAGCAGAGACAAAACAAATCAAAGGTGAAGCTTCGTGAGAGAAAGACATTATAAATAACTGTAGAATGGCCAGATAGGATGGGGAATATACCTAGTTTGGAAATGTTACTTGTGAAAAAGATCTTGGGACTTTGCTATCATGTCACCCCTCGTCCTTCTCTTCATTAAAGTAGACATCCCCAATTCCAGCAACCGTTCTTTGTGTGTTTTAGCCTCCAGTCTCCTGATCATCTTTGTTGCTCTTCTCTGCGCTCTTTCCAGAGTTTCAACATCTTTTTTTACATTGTGAGGGCCAAAACTGGATGCCGTATTCCAAGTGTGGCCTTACCAAGGTGTTATAAATAAGGTCCATCCCTCTGTTAATGCAGCCTAGGACTGCGTTGGCTTTTCTAGCAGCTACAACACACTGCTGGCTCATACTTAAGTCACTTAAGTCACTTGGATTCTTAGATCCCTTTCAGTCTGGTTGATCTAACTGGGATTCTGTGTGGAAGGGGGTTTCATGGTCACAAAGATCCCATCCATTAAACTCTAAGATTCCAAATTTCAAAGCAAAGCAGGCCAACTCATCGTTCTGTCAACAGTTCATTTCTGTATTCTGAATTCCCAAACTTATCCAGGATATTGTGGGATGTGATATAATTACAGGGGTTGGCAACAAATGGGATTCGGGTGTGTGTGAAAATCAGGGGTTCAGGAACATTCATGGGGGGGGTCCAGGAAGTCAAGATAGAGGGATCAATTGCACAATAAAACCCTTTTTTTTACATATGCTGCATGTGACAAGCATAAAAAGAGCGTCTTTGCTGGCATGGTTACATAAGTTATGTGGACCCACATGTCCTTTCCAGAGGTCTAACATTGTTCCTAATACAATGGGTCCTGTTCTAAATGACAACATTGCAAGATTTGGGTTTGGATAGTCTAGAGCAGGGGTGTCAAACTCAATTTCATTCAGGGCCGCATCAGCATTGCGGTTGCCCTCAGGGGGCCGGGTGGGTATGGCCAGGGTGGGCGTGGCCTACTGGGTGGGCGTGGCTAGAGTGCGTATGTAGAGCGTGGCCAGCTCTACATCGTTCGCATCAAGGGTGCCTGTGGGGGCCTGGGCAGGAGTGGGACAGATCTGAGGGTCTCTGGCGGAAGGAGGGTCTCTGGGCCAGGGCCAAGGCAGTGGGGGCCGTTCCCTCACTGTTTCCAGGATGGCTTCGCGGGCCACATGAAACCATTTTGCGGGCCGGATCCGGGCCCCGGGCCTTGTGTTTGATATGTCTGGTCTAGAGAAAAGAAGGACCAGGGCCAGGGTAACATGATAACAGTCTTCCACTATCTCAGGGGTTGCCCCAAAGAAGAGGGAGTCAAGCTCTTCTCCCAAGCACCCGAAGGCAGGACAAGAAGCAACAGATGGAAACTAATCAAGGAGAGAAGCAACCTGGAACTAAGGAGGAATTTCCTGACAGTGAGAATAATTAATCAGTGGAACAGCTTGCCTCAAGAAGTTGTAGGTGCTCCATCGCTGGAGGCTTTTAAGAAGAGACTGGACAGCCATTTGACTGAAATGGTATAGGATCTCCTGCTTGAGCAGGGGGTTGGACTAGAAGACCTCAAAGGTCCCTTCCAACTCTGGTGTTCTAATCTATGCTCTACATTTGACAGCAGGTACAAGAGCTTTGATCCAAATCAGATCTTTTTTTTTCACCTTAAGGATCCTTCTTCCATGTCATACAAGCTCCAAGACATTTAAAATGTTTTCCTAGAAAAGAGCGTGGATCAAAATGTTCCCGGTCACAAATAACTTTAGCCAATGCCCTTCATTTTCTGGTTAACCCCAAGGCTGTGTTGTAACACATACCACAGACCATCTGGCAGGATTGAAGACCCTCCTGGGATCAGCCCCACAGGTCACATGAAAGGCTCCAGAAAGCCATGACGCAAATCAACTACATCTCCACAACAGGGATCTGCTTCCTCTTTGAAGCACTGCATGTATGTCAGAGGTTTTGGGGGACAGACGGGTGCAATGTTTTCATTGGTTGACCGATGTTTTTGTTGGTTGACTGTTGACTGCCAGAACATCCTGACGCCTTCGGAGGAACTTCCTGACAAGGCAGTTTAGAAAGGTCCTTGAAATTAAAGGGCAGTGTGTTCACATTGCATTACAAACCAAGAGGGGGTCACTTAAAGCTTCAGAGGCAGACCCCTGGCTTCTAAAGTAGGGGTCTTCCAACTTGGCCCTTTTATGACTTGTGGACTTCAACTCCCAGCATTCCTCAGCCTGGCACGCCTGGCTGGGGAATTCTGGGAGTTGAACTCCACAAGTCATAAAAGGGCCAAGTTTGAAGACCCTTCTCCTCATCTAAAGCTTGCGTAGAGTGTGCTTGTGAAAGGCTATCATCAAAAGAGGAAGAATCACAGGCTTTAATACAAGTAATCAACTCAAGACCCAGATCTTTCGCACACCACAAATACCTTGATGCAATCTGCAGCAGATTTTTTTTATCCTCAATGCTGGATTTAAAAAAAGTCAAATAATTTTGTGCTTGTGACACTGACGTTCTAAACCGTACATCTTGGCTTACGTCCGATTGCTTAATTACTGTTTGTAGTTACAATGAACACCCCACCCCTCCCAAAAGCCACTTATAACCCAGTCCACAAGTTCCAACATCCATGCTCTTCCCCTGCAATCATATGGCTTTATTTTGGGCCCTTGGCAACTGGCCCACATTGGTGGCTTTCTGAAGTGACCTTTGGTCACGTGACTTTTCTTCTTTTTCTGGAAACCAGGGTTTACTTCCAGTCCTGGGACAGCAGCAGAAAAAATGCCCCATAGCAAACAATGAGTTTGCTTATTAACTACTGACAATTGCAGAATTTACTCAGTGACTCAGGCATTTGCTTTAGGATGGTCATATTTGCTTAACAACCACTGCAAAAATGGTTGTTAAATTGGGTCAAGTCATGTGATGAGCCGCATGATGACCATCACGACCTATGGCCAATTGTCAGGCTCAATTAAAGTCATAAATTGAGGATTATTTGTGATTAGCGTTGATAGAATACTACTTTCTCTAGTTCCAAAAGTCTGATTTATCTAAATCCCAGTGCCAATATTTTCCAATTAATGCTGTAGTAGTATAATTGTATCAAGGCAATGTATTATAGCAGCATAATAAAAAGGGGGAAAATTGGGACATCTTAACCCATCTTAGTTTATCTAGAGCACCTTCTCCCTCCAACTTTGTTCAAGGAAGGATAAAAAGAGCAGGTTTGGACAACTCCCCACAGCCACCTCAGTGTTGTATTAATCATTTCGTTCAGTTACTTTGATTATTGACAGCCACATTTTCATCGAAAAGTTTTGTAACTCTTGTATTTCTGGACTGACTTTAATAATAATAATAACAATAATAATAATAAAGTTGGGAGGGACCTTGGGGGTCTTCCAGTCCAACCCCTGCTCAGGCAGGAGATCCTATACCATTTCCCACAAATGGCTGTCCAGTCTCTTCTTAAAAACTTCCAGTGTTGGAGCACTCACAGCTTCTGGAGGCAGGTGGTTCCACTGGTTAATTGTTCTCACTGTCAGGAAGTTTCTCCTTAGTTCTAGGTTGCTTCTCTCCTTGGTTAGTTTCCATCCGTTGCTCCTTGTCCTGCCTTCAGGCGCTTTGGAGAATAGCTTGACTCCCTCTTCTTTGGGGCCGCCCCTGAGATATTGGAAGGCTGCTATCACGTCCCCCCTCATCCTTCTCTTCATTAGACTAGACCTGCCCAATTCCAGCAACCGTTCTTGATATATGTTTCAGCCTCCAGTCCCCTGATCATCTTTGTTGCTCTTCTCTGCCCTCTTTCCAGAGTCTCCACATCTTTTTTACATCGTGGTGACCAAAACTGGGTGCAAGTCTACCTCAACCATCTCAAGCCTATCTCGAGGAATTCTGGGAGTTAAAGTCCACAGGTCATAAAAGGGCCACGTTTAAAGACCCCTGTTTTAGTCAGTCAGTCTGAAAGCCCAGCCAAGCTTCTCCAGAATCTCAGGTGGAACGATAAAGTGTAGTTGAGTTTTACCACTTGTTCCATTGCATCAATGGGATTGTCTGGGAAACAAAACCATGATTCTCACCATGGGGCTAACTTAGCTTGCTGCCTTGTGAAGACTGTGGGTTTGTTACACACAGCCACACAGCCTGCAGGTCTTCTGCCCCGGTCTCTTTTCATGGCTCTCTTCAGTGGCTGTGTAATGCTCCTTCCTTCCTTCCTTCCTTCCTTCCTTCCTTCCTTCCTTCCTTCCTTCCTTCCTTCCTTCCTTCCTTCCTTCCTTCCTTCCTTCCTTCCTTCCTTTCCTCCCTCTTTCTTTTTTTCTTTTTCCAGCTGCAGCTCTGGCAACTGACTCACCGTATCCAAAAAGGCCTCTTGGCTGAATATCAGAGGGGGTGTGTGTTGAAAACAGAGGGGGGGGGGGAAAGCCACAGGCTTCGGGCTCTGCAAGAGACGGAAGGTTGCAAACAGGGAAGCCTCAGCCTTTTTTCCATCCTGAGATCCTCTTGTTATTTTTGGCTTCCAGAGTTCTGGATGTTTCAGAGGACAGGCTGGTTCAGCAGAGGACAACCCATTCAAAAGCACAAAATCCCAGGGTGGGGGGTTCATGGTTTCCCCCCCTCCCCCTCTTTCTGCCCACTCCAAACACTGGTGAAACATTTCTCACCGCTGGCCTGACCTACATTTTCAAAAATGGCGCAGCCTCAGCGTTATGGCTGCCCTACATTCTACATTCCCATTTCTTCTAAAAAGAAATTGGCAGGCGTGAATTAGAGTTAGGAAATCTGTCTAAGGGGGGGGGGAACGTAATAGGCAGGCAGCTCTGAGATGCTTATTTTTATTGGTTAGGAGGTTATATCTCGTCCTTGCTCCAGGAGCTCAAAAAAGCTGGGAGGGGGCTCCGTTTATGGGTATAATGGGTGGAAGAGCATGAAAGAGAGGTCCCACCTGGAACTAAGGAGAACTTTTCGGAGAGTGAAGGCAATTAATCGTTAGGGCAGCTTGCCTCCTGGGGTCATGGGTGCTCCAACCCTGGAGATTTTCAAGAATAGAATGGACAACTATGAAACTGGGCTGGTATCAGGCTTGAGCAGAGAACTGGATGAGAAGACCTCCAAGGTCCCTTCCAGCCTTAACATTCTTTAATTCATTTTGCAAACCCGTGTGTGTGTGTGTGTGTGTGTGTGTGTGCAGAGGGCAGTCATGGCTGCCATCCTCATTTTTTTACCACCCCTTGTAGATGTCCTAGCTGGATGAGAAGACCTCCAAGGTCCCTTCCAGCCTTAATGTTCTTTAATTCATTTTGCAAACCCGTGTGTGTGTGTGTGTGTGTGCAGAGGGCAGTCATGGCTGCCATCCTCAATTTTCTACCACCCCTTGTAGATGTCCTGTTAGATAGTTTGGGTGAGATCGAGATAGACTTGAGATGGTTGAGGTAGACTTGCGTCCAGTTTTGATGAAGATAACTTTATTGTCACTTTGAATGTACACCAATCGGCATACATCAAAATGAAATTTCATTTCGTTGCATACAGCTCTCAAAGGGTCACCACCTCCGATATATATATATATATATATATATATATTGGTCGCCAGGATGTAAAAAAAGAGGTTGAGACTCTAGAAAGAGGGCAGAGAAGAGCAACAAAGATGGTCAGGGGCCTGGAGGCTAAAACATGTTGCTGGCATTGGGGATGTCTAGCTTAACGAACAGAAGGCTATGATATCCGTGTTCCAATATCTAAGACTGCAGGCCCCAGTCTGTGGGCCAAAGCCCACCAATGGGCCGTGAGGGGTTTGCAGCTGGGCTGTGGAAACGGCTGGTGAGCACGCATGCGCACACAGGCATCCTCACTTGCGCAAGCAACGTGCGAGAGAGGGAGCGCATGCTCCGTTTGTGTGAGCGGCAGGTGCATATGCACACAGCTCATGGAAATGGAGCTGCAAGGCTTGCAGAAAGCATTCCTTCCCCCGGCCAGTCCGCAAAGCCAGAATCGTCGGGGAACACCAATCTAAGAGGTTGCCCCAAAGAAGAGGGGTGTGTGTGTCAAGCTATTCTCCAAAGCGCCCGAAGGCAGGACAAGAAGCAACGGATGGAAATTAATCAAGGAGAGAAGCAACCTAGAACTAAGGAGAAACTTCCTGACAGTGAGAAAAATTAACCAGTGGAACTCCTTGCCTCCAGAAGTTTTGAATGCTCCAACACTGGAGGTTTTTAAGGAGAGACTAGACAACCATTTGTCTGAAATGGTATAGGGTTTCCTGCCTTAGCAGGGGGTTGGACTAGATGACCTCCAAGGTCCCTTCCAACTCTGTTATTCTGTTATATTCTGACATGAGCCTGGTCTTCTCAATCCTGAACCCACATTTTTTACTTCCCCAATATGGTTCAGAGCAGGGACAGGCAACCTTTTCAATTAGGGCCCAGATATGGGACTTTGGAGAACTTCGTGATGTGCTTACACAACCTCACTGCTCAAGGAGGTGGTTGCCTCTTGCCAAACATTCTCCAGTTGCCTCTGGCCAGTCACAAAATACCTTTGAATCGGAGAGCAAAATGGCAAAACAATAGAAGTTGGCAAAAGGTCGCCCAGTTTATCTCTGAGAATCAGGAAGATAAAGATTGCCTCATTGGGAGTTTCCAGAGTCCCGTGACGCATCTTTCCGCCAACTGGGAATGACCAATCAGAATCTCTCTGTGGAAAATGCACTTTTCTGACAATTCTTCTAGGCAAAAAACTATTCATCCATTGGAAGGACTTCTGGGTCAACTGACCGTGCTCAGCCCCTTCCCAAACCCTCAAAACCACACCCACAATTGCAAACAATCCGCAATTGTTTTCACACTGCGCCTGGGAGAACTTTGGACAGGCCCACCAAAAACCTGCAAAAACCGGTACCCGTTTGGCGTCTCGCCCTCTCCCTACCTTTTCCGCTCCACTTTGTTGGGTTTTGTGGTGGGGAAAAAGAACTTAAACGCTGCTCACTCGCTCTCTCTGCTCCGCTGCAGACCCCATTTTGCAATGGTGGAGGAAGGGGGGAAGCCAAAGGACGGTTTGAGGGGAAAAGGTCAGGACCCCCATTCCAGCTTTTGAATTTCCAGATCTGGGTCTGAACCAGAAATAAATCTGCCCCCAAATCAGAAAGCTCTGGTGCTGATCCAGGAGCAACTCCACATTCCCACGTGGAATGGGCTAAGGCCGAAAGAGACTGAAGTTACACCTCTGATTGTACCGATAAATGCGTACTGATTAGAGAAGATCAGCCCAGATTCTTTTCTCTCATTCACTTAATGCAGCAGCAGCAGCTCAACAGTTCCTCTCCGAAGTTACACCGCCCCCGTGAAGGAAGCTTGGAGAAGCACGAGAGCAGGGTGTGTGCTGGCTCAAAACAGATTTCTGGGCTGAGAGTTCTATCAGTTGATCAATCAAAGGCGTCCTGGTTCCGACAGATGAAACTCTTCAAAGACCTTTGAGGCACTGTTTACCTTAAAGAATCTTTATTCCAGCTGCATAGCATAGTTTTGTCTTTGTACGCAGCTTCTGCTGGGGGATCACCCTTCTGCTCTACTTACGCAAACTCTAGCCCTCTGCCACCACCCAGCCCCAAAGAGAAATTCAAGGGATTTCCTGGATGACTAATCGAACCCTACCAAGGTTTGCAGAGAAGAGCGAAACTCAACAAGCAACGTGAACACGTGAGGACATCGTCACATTGCAGTGGGAGAAGAGTCCCGTGCAAAGGCTCCCTTGGCAGAGTGGAAGGGGCCAGTGTTGCCCAAGCTGTGGGAAAAGGGGCAGCCAGAAGCCTTGGGGGGTGGGGCGCGACGTGGAGCTGAACCCAGAGGAGGGAAATTCCTGCCCTCCGGGCGGCTGAGACAATTGACAGAACCCAAGAGACGTGACTAGGCCTTCATCTTGCTAAGCTGGGAGAAGCCCATGAATCACAGTGAGGTCACCAGTGCTACTCCCACCGGCCCTTCCTTAAATGACGTTTGAGACCGTCTGGAATTTTTCCAGAGAAGTCCCAGAGAGAACCAAAGAAGCTTCTGGGGTGAAAAGTGAAACATCTCCAAGGACTAACCAAGAAGATCCAGTTGCCTCCTGAAAAAGCAACTTTGGGACAACCGTGACCTGGATGAGGGAGACCCTCCAGAGATGCTCTTCCAGAGAAGCTCTGCTCTAGGTCCCGTGCCTCGGAAGCAGGTGGTCTTCAACATGGCAGACAAACACCATTTCAGGCCATTTCTCAATGGCCTCTCCCACTGGGGTGCCCTGGAGGGGTGCTGCTTGCTGGTTGCCACACCACACGAGGCTCTTTCCAGGCAATTGCCCTGCTGGCGGATAAACAGAATTTCTTTCCAAATGCCACTGAACTGGAGAAAATAAAGAACGCCAAAGATATTTCACCCTACATCCAGGGCCCCAATGGAGGGCTGCTGCTTCAGAGTTAAACTACATGTTACACTGCAGCGACATGCAATTTTCTCCGATGGCTGCTTTTCTAGGATTGGGCTGCAAGGAAATGCTTTGCCCTCTAACTCTATCAAGATGGTGACCATCCAGTCTGATATTTTTTCCAAATTTTATTTATTGTAGTGTCCAACCACATTTCTCTCTAGCACACAAATCTCTTCTGGGCCTTTTTCCCAAGGCTGATCTCATCCATCTGCTTCATGTCTGGTCCTCATCTTTTGCAGCCTCTCCTCGTGCTGAAGCATAAAACCATAACGTCCTAAAAGACTTTGTGGCCATAATTTGGTCCACGACATCCCTCTTTGTTAGCCTTTGGTCACAAGCAACAAACCGGGATGTCCATAACACAGATGTTGTGGCTCTTCAATCAAAGCCCCACATCACCCTTTACATGACACACACGGAAAGGTGGAAGATCATTAAATAGGGATCCAGACTAAAACTAAAGACAAATTTCCTGACAGGAGAACAATTAACCAGTGGAACAACCTGCCTCCAGAAGATTCTTGAGACTTGAGTTGTGGTATTGGCTAAGAGGGCCGCTGAAGAAACGGTCATAATTCATCTAATGGAATAAATCAGAGAAAGTGTGGTGATTTCAAGCAGAGTTAAAATGGCCTTGTAGGCTTTGAACCTTGATTCTGTTTGAGAGAACACAGAAAATCTGTGCAAATAACAGATCTGGCGGTTAATAAAATGTCAAGCATAATCTTATATTCAGCAACCAACTAGCTGAGCGTGTCTCTGATAACACTTTGAAATAGAGATAGCGAACACCTGTCATCTGATCTTGCAGGCTTGTATTAGAGCCTTGTATATAATGTGTTCAAGTCTGAAGTAAATAATATTCTTCTTTTTAAGGTCAAGACCAAATCCCTGGTGTGATTGGGGTGGGCGTAGCATTTGTTTATTTTATTTAGAAATTCTAGGCAGCCGCCCATCTTAAAGGCATAACTCTCTAAGCAGTGGACAGTTTTACAAAAACAATTGTAAACAGACAAGGGAAAAATAAATAACTGAGGTACTTCATAACAATCTGAGAAAACACACGTGCATCAGGCTCCTGTACCATCCTGGACTTTACACTTAGAGAGGGGAAAACAAGCTTGAACAGCCTTACAGGGTGCAGGGGCATCTGAATTTCAGGAGAGAAGCTAATTTACTTGTAACCATAAGCTCAAGGTGATTGCATTTTGTTTCATTCTTCCAATATGTATAAAGTAAACTCTCATGCTGCCAGATGTGAAGAGAGCCCTTGAAAACCCCCAGGTCTTGAGGAAAAGAAAGATGGTGATGTTCTGAAGAAGAAGAAAGGAAAGACAGTCTTTTAGGTAGCCATCAATGACACAACAGGTGTCTTTAGGACAGGGGTCTTCAAACTTGGCCCTTTTATGACTTGTGGAACTCCCAGAATTCCTCAGCCAGTTTTGAATAGAATTAAATACTAGAATAGAACAGAACAGAACAGAATAGAAATACATCATAGAATTACATAATAGAATAGAATAGAAATACAGAATAGAATAGAAATACAGAATAGAATAGAATAGAATAGAATAGAATAGAATAGAATAGAATAGAATAGAATAGAATAGAATAGAATAGAATAGAATAGAATAGAATAGAATAGAATAGAATAGAATAGAATAGAATAGAATAGAAATACATAATAGAATAGAATTACATAATAGAAATAGAAATAAAAATAGAAATAGAGCTGGAAGGGACCTTGGAGGTCTTCCAGTCCAGCCCCCTGCTCAAGCAGGAGAACCTATATACCATTTCAGACAAGTGACTGTCCAGTCTCTTCTTAAAAATCTCTAGTGATGGAGCGCCGAGGATTTCTGGTGGCAAGCTGTTCCACTGGTTAATGGTCCTCACTGTCAGGAAGTTTCTCCTTAATTCCAGGTTGCTTCTGTCTTTGGTCAGCTTCCAACATTGTTTCTCATCCTTCCCTCTGGTGCTTTGGAGAATAACATGACCCCCACTTTCTTAGTTGCAGCCCCTCAGGTACTGGAAGACTGCTATCCTGTCTCCCCTATTTCTTATTTTATTTATGTTATTTATTTTTATTTTTATTTATTTATTTTAATTCCATTTATATCCCGCCCTTCTCCAAAGACTCAGGGCGGCTTACAAGCTTAGCAGTAGCCTTCATTCTATGTATATGCCTGCTTATTAGGGCTTTCACACACACACCCCAAGCGGCATTATTACAAAGTCAGCTTAATTGCCCCCAACAATCTGGGTCCTCATTTTACCTACCTGGGAAGGATGGAAGGCTGAGTCAACCTTGAGCCTGGTGGGATGCGAACCTGCACTAATTGCAGGCAGCTTTGTGGCAAGCTGTCACGGTTCACATAAGTCACATACTACGAGTTCCTTGGTGTCCTTTGAGCTTGGTTGTTTTCTTGCAGACCTTTCAATAACATGAAGTCACCTAGTTTGCTAATGAAACATCTGCAAGCAAACAACCAAACTCAGAGATCATCAAGGATTCCACAGCTCAACGCTGAGCTACAAATATTCTCTTCTATATCAAAAAGTCAAATAACTAGAATGAGGATGGTCTCCTGCGGGTGCCATGGAGGAAAGCGGATTCGAGAAGAGGGCTCAACCTATTTTCCAGAACCCCTGAGGGCAGGACCAAAAGTAACTTGTGGAAACTTAACAACGAGAGATCCAAGGTAGAACCAAGGAGAAATGTCTGACAGTGAGAAGGTTCAGTGGAACAGCTTGCCTCCCAAAGTTGTGGGCTCTTCATCGTGGAGATTTTCAAGAAGAAGATCTTGTCCGCAATGAGATAGGATCTCTGACTATGGGCAGAGAGTTAGACTAGAAGACCTCCAAGGTCCCTTCCCATCTTATTATTCCATGTTCTGTATTCCTCTCACGTCTTGCGTCCTTGGTCCGCATTTTGCAGGGGACAATAATCTCTGCCTGATGGGTCTACAGGAAGCCAGCAGTGGAGAAGTCAGTATATTTCCGCCGCCCCCCCAAAAAAAAGAAGGCATGTTCCTGGCCAAAAGTAGCTCCATCTTCCAAGCCTCCCCTCTCACACCATGAACCTGGGACAGGCCATTTGCGTGAGGAAGTTCTCTGCAGTCCACCTCTAATAAATGGATGGATCTGGTGTGAAATTGAATTTGAGAAAGGCAGCTGCACAGGCTGGGCCTGGGAGGGAGATTTGCACCCTGCGCCAGGAACATCTAGAAATTCATGCACATTACAAAGGAGGGACACATCATGCTCACCATCTTCCCTTTGTTGCCCTCCCCATGGATGTCTCTCGCTTGGCTGCCTCGGAAAAATCAGTCGTGCCAAAGGAGGAGCTGGGGGGGAGGGGTTGGTTTCTTTCCCAGTGAAGACCTCCACTGTTTTTTACACCGGGTGGAAGGGTGTTCCGCAGCGAGGAAGGAGGAAGGGGGCAGGGGGCTGGCCAGTTGAAGGAGGGGAGGGGGGGCTGCTCACTGGGGTGGGAGAGCAGCGGCCCTGCGGAGGGCCTGGCTCACCTTGGCTTGACCTCCGCGCACCCAGGAGAACTTCAGAGACAAAACAAGAACGGGTGCAATCAAAGGAGCAGCAAAATAGGATTTAGCATGAAGATTCATGACTCAGAACCTACACTGGGGGCAGATGCTGCCTCTTCACCTGCTTCATGCCAATCCTAGGATGACATGGAGGGAGACTCCACCGCTAAGCAAAGCACTCCTCAATATATGGGCAACAGGAGGGCTAAGGCAGGGGTCCCCAACCCCCCGCCCCGTCCGTGGACCAGCACCGGGCCGCGGCATGCCAGCAACCGGTCCGCACAAACAAGCAAAGCCCCATCCGTGGGATGCAGGCAGCACACAAAACCACACACCCTCCGGTCCGTGGAAAAACCCCTCTCCACGCAACCGGTGGCTCCTGGTGCCCCAAAGGTTGGGGGCCTCTGGGCTAATGGATGCCCTAGTGGCTGGCTCAGGAATTCTGGGAGTTGAAGTCCATGAGTCATAAAAGAGCCGAGGTTGCCTACCCCTGCCCTAGTCCATCTCACAGTCCCTGTTTTGTTTCATAAACAGTGACCGTCTTACTGTTTCCTGCTCGTACAAGCGACCTGTGCCCAAATCTCCCCCTACCACGTAGACACACATAGCCCCGTCCAGGGTTTCAGTGTGCCTTTGCTTTCTCCGCCGCCCCACCTCAGCACCTCTTCTCCTCCTGTTTGCAGGAACTGGGGAAAGAGCTGGTTGGAAAATGCCCCCCTGACGCCCTTCTAGCATCACAGACCAGGAAGGGCGACTCCCGTGTCGTGACGGTGTCGCGAAATCGTCTTGCAGGTGACAGACGCGACATCCCTGCAGCTTCTCCCGGGTGGGAGACGGGCGGCGGGGGACAATCGCCCCGATGCGCACAAATCAAGTTTTATATTTTGCTCCGAAGGAGAATTCATTCTTGCCCAACTTTTCAGTCAACACCTCCGGCCGGGCACCGGCGGTCCCGATCCCAACGGCGCTCTCCCCTTTTCGCCCGCCGCTTTTGTGTCTTGGCTTCGGGATCGGGCGACGAAAACGGCAGCAGCCCCAGATCGGGACGCTCCCAACCCAACGCCGAGCTTGCAATCTCCGCGCCTCACCTGGTTGAGCTTCTCTTCCCCACCCCCCGCCCCGCAGCTTGTGCAACGCTTCGCAACACACCCACACCCACACACACACACCCGCGCGCCCCTCCCTCTCCCCCCCGACTTTGTCCCTGTGCGCTTTTGGCTCCCTGCTTGCTTTATTTGGCAAAAGTTTTCCAGTCGGGGGGGGGGGAGGAGGGTGGAGATGGGGGGGGGGAATCCAGTCACGTTGCAAGCCCGCGTGCCGGCGGGGGCTTGGCCCGGAGCCCGGAATGAGAAAGTTAATCAAGCGCGCAGCAAAGCAACAGCTTTGCAAACTCCAGGCCGGGGGGGGGGGGATGTTGGTGGGAGGGGAGGGGAGGGGAGGGGAGGGGCAGGAGGGCGGGGGAGCAGCCGAGCGAGGCGGACGGGAGGGCGAGGGAGGCAAATTTGAAAGCGGCCGGGCTTCCTTGCGCCGTGGCTGCGCCGTTGGCTGCGCGGATCCCCAGCGACGAAGGAGCAGTGACTGCGGCTCGGAGGTAAGACCCCGGCCCCCTCTCGCAGGCTCCTGCGGCCGGAGGGGAGGGCGGGCGGGGGTCTCCCGACGGCTGGCAGTGTGTCTGTGTCTGTCTGTCTCTCTCTCTGCCTCTCTCTCTCTCTGTGTGTGTGTGTGTTTTCGTGTGTTCTGTTTTTCTGCAGCTGGAGCATCAGAGCTGCACTCTGGGTTCAGGGCAGCTCATACAAGCTGGGGCTCCCCAGGGCTGCGTTCAAAGCACCGCCTGCTTTGGATCCCACCGTCCTGGCCGCCACCCTGCCTTTTTTTGCCCCTGCGTGGACTGAGCCCAAGTCATCTCAGTAGAAGAAGCCCCAAGTACAGGTTGCGATGTTGTTGCTAAGAAGCCGCAACCGGACCAGCCTTCCAGTTGGGTGCTCCCAAATAACTGCTCTTTATAGCGTAGTTGCCTTGTCTGGTCAGACTAGCCACTTGGCTTCACTGCTATTTAAGCTCCTTGAAATCGGGAGGGGGGGAGGACCGTGGGGTCCTTGGTGCTCTCTGAGCTTGGTGGTTTTCTTGCAGACGTTTCATGACCCAAACTAGGTAACATCATCAGTGCTAGAAGGGAGGGGGCTTTGTGGAATGATGGAGGAGGAGGAGGAGGAGGAGGAGGAGGACTGTGGGGTCCTTGGTGCTGCTCTCTGTGCTTGCTTGGTTTCTTGCAGATGTTTCCTTACCTTAACTAGGTAACATCACTGGGTCAACATCAAGACTAGCCCTGATGGATAATGAAGCCCTGATCTACAGATGTATTCTCTTTTATGAGTAGGAGGAGTCAGTTCCCCCCCCCCCAGTGGATAAAAGTCCTGGATTAGTAACTGGGTGGCTGCGAGTTCTACTCCTACCTTAGGCACAAAGCTAACTGGGTGACTTTGGGCCAGCCCCTCCCTCTCAGCCCTGGGAAAAAGAGGGGAAGGCAGGTCTCCTCTGAAAATGTCACCAGGAAAACAGTGGGATTTATCTCTGGCCACCAAGAGTCAGATCTGACTCACTGGATCAGAAAAGAGAACATCGAACCGAGCAGGGGTTTCTGCTCCTTAGACAGAAAAAGGTACTTTGGAAAAAGGATGTCTATAACGCCACCAGAAACCCTGGTGTCTAATCTCATTTTCTTTTCTTCTTTTTAAGTTCTATTAGATTTTATGGGGTTAGAGATAAAATGGGGTCAGGAGTAGGGCTGGGGTCAGGACAAGTTAGGGTCAGCATTGGGGTTATCCCCCAGTAACATTTTCAATATTTAGCAAACAGAATATTGTCTGGGTACATATGTTTAAATAACAATAATTAATATAGTAATAGATAACACTAGTGAATATGATTGGTTATCATAAACAGTATTAATTAATCCATAACGTTCTTCTTACTAGTATGTGTTCAAAATTATGTATCACATTCCTTTCTCCCCGATTCGTTTTCCTAGCCATGGATAAAAGTTATCCCATGTTCTAAAGTCAACTGAATCTTCTTTCTCTTTAATCTCTAAAGCCAATCTATCCATTTCTGCACATTCTAGAACTTTCTTGGTGTCTAATCTCATTTTCAACCAGAGGTTCATGACTGAAATCCTCTTTCACCTTGCTGGAAGAAGGGATCTGAAGGAGAGGGCCCTCGCCAGCCCCTTCTGCAACCGGTGTCTCGGGTTGGAATCATTAAGACCTCTGTGCAAGCTTTGAAGACCTTAATGCTTTCCTCCAGTGAGATTTTTTGGGGTGTGTGTGAAATCATTCCTATTGCTCAATTTGTTTGAAGATTGCTGATGTCCCCCCCAAAAAAACCCAGCCCACCCGAAAACCCCACGCTCTCTCCTTTCAGGAACATCCACGGACCTTTATGATCCATGCCTCTGATTCACAGCTCCCTCAATTCTTCCTACTTGCCACCTTAAAAGCAGGTGTGAATGCTGCGCCAGAATTATGAACCCCCAATGACATGTTGTTATTTCAAGCTGTCCATCAGGAGCGAGACACCATCAACTTTCTTTATAGCCCTTTGTGCAAGATTGACTCTGTCTTTGTGACAATCTCAGCTGGACCCCAGTTCCATTTTTTCCCCAACCCACATCTTAGCCTCTGGATGGAAAAGCCTTGAGAAGCGCCTTCTAGTCATGGCAAGGGCAAAGAGGTCTTCTGACCTTCGCTGGACCAGCTTTGTCACTAGGGACATCTGATGTGGTGTGTCCTGTGTGTGTGTGTGTGTGTGTGTGTGTGTGAAAGTTGGAATGGTGGCGATTCCACAGGTCAAGCCTTGCTCTGTTTTTACACGTGTGATGCACCAATTTGACTTTCCTTTCTCTAAGGTCGCCCTTGTGGGTCACGTTCTCTAGAATTTCAACCAATTCTGCTCTTCTTCGTGCTTCTTTATCTGCCACCAGGTTGCTGATCTGGCAGCTTTCCTCCCAGAATTGGTGGGTGCTCCGTTGCTGAAGGTTTTCAAGAAAAGATTAGATAGCCATTTGTCCGGGTTGATCTAAGGACTCTGACTTGGGCAGTGGGTTGGACTAGAAGACCTCCAAGGTCCCTTTCAACCCTATGGGTCTTCTTAGTTTCAGCATATTCCGAATGTCTGCATGTATAAATGCAGTATCCATCTCTCAAAGCAAACAAGGTCAATTGTCAAAGAGAGTTCCACCTACTTTTAAATACTTTTCTGCCAAGATTCCTGTAATTTATTTCTCCCAAGTTCTTCACCAAAACTTAGAAAAGGGAAGTCATTCTCCCCTCAACCTCACATAGACCACAGCCTCATCTTGATCTTAGCAACAATATGCAACAATTTGCCACTGTCTTCCTCTGAGTGTTCTTGTTTTTTAAAAAATCCAATCTAGTTACCCACTCCAGGATTCCCCGGTCATCTCCCACAAGGACTAACCATGCCTGGTCCTGCTTAGCTTTTTCAAGATCAGTTGAGGTTGGCTGGTGTCAGTTGGTGAGACCACATAGCCTCCTCTCTGAGAAGGGCAGTTTAGGATGTCTGAGAGATCCTGAAGAGGATTCCTTGCCATCTGGATCTGGGAATTGTAGGAGTGGAAAGCCAACAGACCTGCAGGGCACCTGTTGGAGAAGGCTGTTCAGAGGAGCCCAAGTAAACCTTCTGCGGGCAGCTCCACTGCAGGAGAAGGGAGCCAGGAGGGACAAGCGGAGTCCTGCTCATCACGACATCAAGACGAGTTCGTCGTGGCTTCTCACAGCCTCCCCGGAAAGCCAGTAATTCAGGTGTAGGACCCTTCCTCGGGCTAGATCCAAAGATCAAGCCAACTCCAGTTTCAGAGCAGTTGTTTAGAAATCCCACCGAGAGAGGGCTGTGCAAAGGGGTCAGCTCCTTTCCCAAATTAAACAACCCAGAGAGGAAAATGGATCTGATTGCGTAACTTCCTTTTTCCTGGATTCCCAGACTTGGATTATCCTCACCCGGGGATTTCCGGCCATGGTTCCCATCAATGCAGCTGGGCATTTTCTAGGGAAGAGGGGTGCTCCCAAGATAGGAAACCCAGACTGACCTATCAGTGCCTGGGATGACCTGTTTGGGGGCTTTCCAGGTGATTCCACCAATTCCTGCTTAGCATAAGGTTCCACCCAGGGGAGAAGCAGTGGTGGGACTCAGCTGGTTTGCACCGCTTCGGCAGAACTGGTAGCTAATGTTTTGTCGCCCAGGCCCAGAACGGACTTCCGGAAGCGGTATCCATGCAGAGAACCGGCTGTTCACCTCTTTGAATCCCACCGCTGAGTCGAAGCTGTTGTTCTAGGCTGGGCAGCCTTGCCTGGACCCAGCCCCCCTTCAGAGGCCTGATCTCCAAGCGAGGAAAGGGCATCTCCCCCCACTTTAGGCAGGCAGAGAACTCCTTTAGTTAGGGCAGCAAGTTCTTACTGGGACCATGACAAAGCCAGCGTGCGACATGAGGAAGCCAGCTTGGTCTAGGAGGGAAGGCACCAGGCCCCATCTCAGCATGGAAGTCAGTTGAGGGACTTTGGTTTAATCACTCTCAGCCCAACATCACAGGGTTTGTGGGGAAAATAGGAAGAGGGATATGTCTGTCGTCTTGAGTTATTTGTAAAAGTAATAAAAGGCGGGATAGAAGGAAGGAAAGAGAGAGGAAGGAAGGAAGGAAGGAAGGAAGGAAGGAAGGAAGGAAGGAAGGAAGGAAGGAAGGAAGATTTTGACAGGAAGGAAGGAAGGAAGGAAGGAAGGAAGGAAGATTTTGACAGGAAGGAAGGAAGGAAGGAAGGAAGGAAGGAAGGAAGGAAGGAAGGAAGGAAGGAAGGAAGGAAGGAAGGAAGGAAGGTTTTGACCTGAAGGGAGTGGGAGGGAAGGAAGGAAGGAAGGAAGGAAGGAAGGAAGGAAGGAAGGAAGGAAGGAAGGAAGGAAGGAAGGAAGGAAGGAGAATTTTGACCTAGTGACAGAGTTGTGCCCGGCATCACCTCATTGGATGAAAAAGGTCCCATTCAAGGTTTGTCCCTTTTTGGAGTCAGGCAATTGACCTGCTCGTGGGAGCTTCTTCTGTAGCCCAGGAGAAGGTGGCAGGCAGCAGTTTGTTACTCAAGTATCACTCCTATGCTTGTTGTCATGGCAACCCCAAAGCAAGAAAAGGGGGTTGAGCAGGATCTTGCTGGATCCGGCAGGGCTTCCCTGCTGTAGAAGACCACCCACAAGCTCAACGGCAGAGGGCGGAAAAAGGCAAAACTGCATTTCCTTCCACAACGTACTTCCTTCTATGCACCATCCCTGCAAACCCAAACCTGTTTGCTGGACCCGCCGAATGCCAAGATCCCAAACCCTGGGCTAGCCTAGCCAGTAAACCCAGCCAGCCAGGTTAGTTCACGGCTTGGCTAGGAACACGTGAGACGCACACGGTGCCTCGGAAACTTGGGTCTCACCAAATAGCCACTGAGGAGTGAATTGGTCAGGCGGATAGCTGGGAAGATGATGACCAGGGTGGATTTTGTCTAGAAAAAGTTGGAATAGAAATTTGAGACTTCCTGGTTCTGAGACAATATGGTCGACTAGGAGGTGCCTATGCTGGGCTGTTCTGTTTTTGTTTTTTTGCACGATTAGATTTGGCCCCTGAGAAAAACGCAGCATTGCACAGGCTGCTGAGGTCATGTTTTCCAACCTTGGCACCTCTAAGATGTGTGGATTTCAGAATTCCCAGAATTCCCTAGCCAGCATGTCCACCCGTTAGACTTGCCAAGGTTGAGAAACGCCTGCTTCAATATTGCACCCACTTACCCTTGGCAAATTCTGTGGCCTCTGATGTCACTTATAGCCAAGAAAGGCCTGTGAATCTCTCTGAGAAGGATCCAGCGCTGTCCATTTAGCCCAGGAGTAGGCAACCTTGGCTCTGCTGGCTCAGGAATTCTGGGAGTTGAAGTCCACGAGTCATAAAAGAGCCCAGGTTGCCTACCCCTGATTTAACCAAAGGGATGTCTGCAGCAATTGAATATCTGATTGATGCCTTTGGGGCACCAAAATAGAACAACTGTTTTGTGCCCTGGTGGTGTCGTCATTGGTTAGATCCTTGATTGTGTGACTCATGGTCAGACTGGTGGAGCTTCTTAATTGGCTTTAATGGGGCGACCCCCAGAAATTTCAAGCCCACCTAGATGCGACGTGCTTCTTATGCCACACTTTATGCTGGGGGAGGGGGGGCAACCTTGTCAAATTATGGACTTCAACTCCCAGAATTCTCTCAGAATTCTGAGAGTTGAATTCTTAAAATCGACAAGGTAGGACTTTATGCCAAGGGAGGGTAATTAAAGTAGTGTGTGTGTGTGTGTGTGTGTGTGTGTGTGTGTGTGTTGGTTTCAGGGGGATCTCCTTGGGAATGTCTGCAAGAGGCAGACTTCCTGGCTGAAGACTGGAGGCTCTGCCCAACCCTGCGACAGACCTGGGCTTCCCTGTAAGGCTCTGCCCCAGATGCCTGAGTGGAGGGCACAGAGGGATGGGAGACCACC
The DNA here is from genome assembly GCF_964194415.1 of Vipera berus. Taxonomy (NCBI): domain Eukaryota; kingdom Metazoa; phylum Chordata; class Lepidosauria; order Squamata; family Viperidae; genus Vipera; species Vipera berus. The sequence goes on along the minus strand of NC_138208.1, from coordinate 1,105,407 downwards.
AGGACTGGCAAGTTGCACAAGGGCCTGGCAAGCCTCCTTGATCCTCTGGCTCCCGCGGCCTCCAAGGGGGGCCAGGAAGCACCAGCGCCCCCCCACGCCTTTGCCCCCCCCCGGATCCCCCATCCCGCGGCTTTCCTCCAGGACCACCGGCCCCTCCTCCCGCCCGCCCGGGGCCGCGCTCCTGCTTCCCGCGGGGAGGCCGGCTTTCGCGGGCTGCCTGGGAGCGCTTGGGCGGGCAGAGGGCGGGCAGCTTCCCGCCGCCAGAGCCGCGCAGGAGAGGATTGCCCGCTCGGGCAACCGCCGCGCCCGGCCCGCCACTCCCCCCCCCCCGGCTTCCCCCGGGCAGCCCCGGCCGCGCGGAGCCTCGTCTCGGCCCCGGGGCGGCTGGAAGCGCCTTCGCTGGCCCGGCTGGATGGGAGACCACCGGGAGATGCCCGAGGGAGGCTGGCCTGCGCGCCCCAGCGGATTCAACCGCCAGACCCCTTTTCGGCTGTAGAGATCCGAGGGTGGATCAGGACAGCCAGAGCCAGGTTGGAGCCGGGGCTCGGTCACAGGAACTCGGGGGGGGGGGAGGGGGCTGGGCTCTCCTGGAAGGGAAAAGAGGGCTTCACGGGGCTTCGTGGCAGGCTTGGATTTGGCTCCGTGCTGAGCAGGGACCGCCCCCCCCCAACCCCGCGCTCTCAAGACGTTTTCCAACCACACCACACACAAACACACACACACACACACACACACACCCGTGTCTCCGGGACCAGGGCAGGCAGCTTGATCTGCCCCACGTCGAGGGAAGGATGGCCTGGGTGAGCAGGGGATGGAAATGAAGGCCTCAGGAATGTTCAGCCTTAAGAAAAAGAAGTCTGGGGGGATCCTCGAGTTATGACTAAAAAGGTGGACATAATGGCTGAGGCAGTATGATTGAAGCTCTGCTGGATGGGTGAATGGATGGAGGAAGGAAGGAAGGAAGGTAGGTGAGAACATAAATGGAAGGAGAAGAGGAGGGAAGGGGGAGGGAGGGAGGGAGGGAGGGAAGAAAAAAGGAATATTAGAAGGGGAAGGAAGGGGAAGGGAAGGAAGGAGGGAGGGAGGGAAGGAAAGAAGGAAAGAAAGGGAGGGAGGGAAGGAAGGAATCAAATGGATTCCTCTGAGGCAATGTTTCTCAACTTTGAGAAGTATGGACTTCAACTCCCAAAATTTCCCAGCCAGCAGGTTGAAAAAAACACTGCTGTAAGGCAGGGGTCCCCAGCCCCCAGTCTGTGCACCACACCGGTCCGCGGCCTGCCAGCAACCGGTCCGCACAAACAAGCAAAGCCCCATCCGTGGGATGCAGGCAGCACACAAAACCACGCACCCCCGCCGTCAGTGGAAAAACCTCCCTCCACGGAAGCGGTCCCTGGGGGGCAGGGGGGGCGCTACTCTTAAGATATTGTCCCTATTGCCAGGAGGGCGATATGTCAGAGACAGAGCCTCAGTACTTAATTTTCCCCTTTGAGAATCAAAGAAACCAATCTTGGTTTTGTCTATTTGATCTCCACAGGTCCTGGGTGTTTGAGGCTGTCTTCAACCACGGGCAGCAGGGAGAGAAGATGGAGCAGGTTTTGGCAAAAGCAGCTCCCACCAGGAGGAATCTTTTCGGACCAGTGGACCACGAACGTTTGCAGCAGGAGTTCCAGAGCCTGATGAGATCCAGCATGGAACAGGCGAAGCAGCGGTGGAACTTTGACTTCTTCCGGGACGTGCCCATCGTGGGCCTGCTCCAGTGGGAAGAGCTGCAGGGCCACGAGGTTCCTGCCTTCTACCACGCGCACGTGGCCAGGGAGCCTCGCCCGCCTCTGCAGCCCGTGAACAGGACTCTGGACAGAGAAGGACAAGTTCATCCCCTGGGCAGAGGCGCAGAAAGAGCCAGACCGATCAAGACAGCCACCGGAGCGAAGAAGCGAAGACAGACATATTTGACAGGTATGTCGAGGTTTTTCAGCCCAGACGCTTCAGATTCAGGCTGCAGTTCCACAGGGCGAAGGGGAAGCAAAACAAGGACTCGGTCAGGCATACTCAAAAGGTGAAAGTGGCAGGAGTCCGCTAGAATAGCCAGAAAGAAACGTATCCAAGTAACAGCTTTAAAAAAGCACCCTGAGAATTATAGATCATAAATGGGCCAAGTTTGAAGATCCCTGGTTTAGGATCTTTCCCTTCAATACCCTTTGAGTATGATTAGTCTTCAAAAGAAATCCAGGTGACCTTGTTAAGTTGGTCAGATAAAAGCTGGATAACGACGTGCAGATGGGCTGCCTGGATGTTTTATGAAAGGAAACATACACAGGGTAAGCAACAGGTGACCGTGGGAAAGTCAAAAAAGTCAGGATGGCGACACTGCATGCACACTGAATTTTCCACTCTTTGTTTACCAGCAACCATTTTTGTTTTAAAAAAAACCTTGTTTTATGTCCCTTTTTTATACGCCAGTGTGATGTTAGTGATGACTTACAAAGCCCTACATGGCATGGGTCCGGATTACCTACGGCAACACCTGCGGCCGGCGTCAACTTCCCTCCGCCCTGTGCGTTCCCACAGAGAGGGCCTCCTCGGGGTGCCTCCGATCAGAGAATGTCGACTGGTGGCCCCCAGGGGGAGAGCCTTCTCTGTGGGCGCGCCAGACCTATGGAACCGCTTGCCGGTTGAGCTCCGGACGACCCCCGACCTTCGCTCCTTCCGGCGTGATCTAAAAACGCATCTATTTGAGCAGTCTGACCTGGTCTGATGGGTTAGGGTTGGGGTTTTAAATACATCTTAATTATTGTTTTAACCTTGGGCATTTATTTAATCGCTTTTAACTTTTGTATCTTGTTTTTGTATTTATTGCCCTGTACACCGCCCTGAGTCCTTCGGGAGAAGGGCGGTATAAAAATATAATAAATAAATAAAATAAATAAATACATGTGCAGGACGGGGATTAATTGTGCAGCTGCAATTGCCGTCTTCAGTGCAGACCCCTTGATAGAAACTTAGTCGTTTCTTTTTTGTTGTTTCTTAGTTGTTTATTTTTTTTTAAAATGCAGGAATGTAACTGGGAGTTGGTTTTATGGAGAGGGGTTTTTTTTTCCAAAAATAGGACAATGCACATCTTGAGTTTTCCCCCTCCAAAAATCTACCATCTCCTTTTTTGTAAGATTTCCGCCCTGCTCACTCTGGAGAAATGTTTCCATGTATCACTTCTTGTTATTACTTGTTGGTTTGGATTTATTTATTTATTTATTTATTGCAGATTATTATACAACAAAGAAGCAGATCAGAACAGATATGCAAACACCTGTAAAGAAATTGGCCTTCTAAACTGGAGCATCATAGGGTGGATCGTTTCCCAGACTTTTTTTTCCCCCTAAAAGAACTTCCAAGCTTATACAAGACTTCAGAATGAAATATACCTAGAACTAACACTTTGTAGCTTTGCATAGAAGAACAGTGAAAATGGGAACAGTTATTAAAAGAACAGCAAACTCTTATGAAATGGCAGTCCATCCAAATAAACTGAACAGCTCAGGAGGCTTTTTTTTGTTTAAAGGATTGTCAAATATGAAAAAGAAGGATCGGAACAACCATCCCATTTCAGAAAGTATTGCTTATCGTAACACTGTCAGAAGTGTTTAAAATACTGCACATGCACAAATGGTGAGCAGCGTTGTACCACTTTCCATGTTGTATTTTTTTAATTGTTAAATATATTAAGGTTTCATCTGGGTGTGAAAAGCAGAAAGGTTTTACCAACTTACCGTAGTCAATGTAAGTTTTAAAAATGGAGTCAGCACCTCCGTTTCTCGATTTGAATCCCAACTATTACTTACAGGAGCAGAATCAGGCCCTGCAGCTTCCATTCAGATGTTACCTCTTTTACCATTTAGTCCAGGTGCCTGATACACACAAAAGGGGTGGGGTTTGATCACACAATGGCTAGCACACCTTGATTTTTTTTTAATGCAAAATGCTGCAGATGTATCTTGTCGCTGGAAAAACCTAGGAAAATGTGTTTTGCAGCCTGCTTTCTGGCGTTCTCTGTCATTTGGACCTGATTTCTTTCCATAGCAATATGTCTTGATTGCAGTAAAAATATGTGTTTAATCACATGCATGAGTTGCGTGCTTTAGATTTGGTGAAGCTGGGCTTAAAAGCAGGCAAAGGTGGAATAACACAAGCCTGTCCATATTTTGCTAAATTGGTATTAACTATGAATTGGCTTTATTCAGTTGCATTTGGGAAAAACCGTCAGATGTCCCCCAGATTAAAGCATAAATCCTGCATTGTATCTTCTGCGTTACATTTTGTCATGAACTCACTGGTTTTGGAAGAATATCATGATGGTACAATATAATACACGGGTCTTCAAAGTGGTCATAAATCCACTTTTTTCAGTGCCATTGTAACTTACTAAATGAACTCTACTAAACTACGGTACTAAAGCTTCTCCTAATGTCTGAAGCGATTCTTATTATAGTAGAATACATTATGTTTCCAAAATGTATTTTGCAGTGGGGATTGCAGTAGTAATACTGGAGTAAGGAATTTATGTTAATGCTTGTGGGTGATACCTCTTGGCTATGACCTGTGGATGTTTTCAGGGTTTTCAATAAAAATTTTGATTTTTCCAATGTTGTATTGATGCTGATGTCGTGGTTCCGACAGATGAAACTCTTCAAAAGAACCTCGAGGCATTGTTTCCCTTAAAGGATATTTTATTCGAGTAGCATAATATCGGCACTTACATAATCGAAGCCCAAAACTGAATTCCCCTCCCCTGGGCACCTAGTATCAAAGCACAATTCCCTCCTCCAATTTACAGTCATAAATCACGTTCTCCAATTAGCTTGAAGCTTGGGTTTCCTCTCCAGCTCTCCAGCCCGCCAATTCTTTATCAGCTCTGGGCTCAGTAACCTTGATTCTCAGGCTAAGTTTAGTGTTGTTATGTCTAGCTGGACTTTCATTCACATCCCACCCCCCCCAGCATCATCTAACTCTAAAAGCGAAAGGGGAAAAGATGGCTACATTTCCATCTGTTGTCAATGCAAAAACATCCGATGTTAGCAGCGTTGACAGCTTCCAGGGGAGCCTCTCCGCATTCTGGCCTTTAACACCAATTCCCCAATTTTTATTTTGTGCTTTTAGTTTTTGCCAACAACGCATCCCAAATGATCAAACAATAGCAAGTCAACCCAGACACAAGATGAGCCCGTTGCATTGAACCAGGGAAGATGTTTCAGTGAAATAAAACAGTTGTTTTCAGAATGATCCTCAGGGATCTTCTGCATTCCAGGAGAAAAGGAGATTTTGCTAGGTAGATCTACCCTACCTTGTGGCTTTTGGCACAACAAAAACAGATCTGGAAGGCAAGAACCAAGTCTTGGATCACCCGTGACGCCCTCAATTTAATACATTTCTGAATTCACTCCTAAAGTTGTTTGGTGGCATCCTAGAGAAACTATGGGTTCCTCTGAGGCTCTTCTAAGATTCCTCCATCATTTATGGATTAATGCATTTCTTCTTCTGCTTCCTATTCTGCAACCAAAGCATGAGTAGCCACTGACTGGCTCAGGAATGACCACCACTAAAAGTAAGTGGGCAACTTCAAGAGTGCCACCAACAGCTGAGGTCCAAGAATATCCCTCCTCCCAACTGCATATTTGCTCTTCTAGGGAGATGAAACCCCATCCATAGTCAACTAATCTCCAATTCAAGGTTTTCCTGCACCTCCATCTTGTCTGGGTTTCATTCCAGCTTGTTCCCGTCCATCTAGCCCATTATCGGTTCGAGCATATTGATAGCCCCTCACGCCAGAGTTTGGGATGCAATCCTATCAACATCCTATCAACAAGATGAAAGCATCCTGTAGGACACTGTCCCGAGGCTATGGCCTAGCTCGGGGGTCTTCAAACTTGGCCCTTTGATGACTTGTGGACTTCAACTCCCAGAATTCCTCAGCCAGGCTGAGGAATTCTGGGAGTTGAAGTCCACAAGTCATCAAAGGGCCAAGTTTGAAGACCCCTGAGCTAGCTCCTCGGCAGTCTCAACTAGAGGTAAGCCAACAGAAAAGACTTCCTTCTGGTTGTAGGTCCTTCACTCAGATGACTAAAGTAGCTTCCATCCCATATCCCAGCTACAGTTCCAGGTGACCTACAGTGACCATACCATCCAGAGAGGTTGCAAAGCCATCCCTTTTTAAACTGTGAAGCTCAGCCGACGGGTTTCTCCGTGTAAGCTATTCCACAGGTTTAATTTTAGATTTAAATATCACAGGCCCTTGCTTTGAATATTTGTGCAATGCTTTCCACTTGCTTTCTGAGGGAGGTTATGAATTAAACACTCTTCCGTAGGTCAGCTCACTGGAAGATTTAGAGGATAGGCTTGGCAGTTGTAAACATTTGTAACCCCAGATGACCTACTCATTCCTGATTCCACCCAGGTTCTTGGCAGGTGTTCAGATCTCCTGGCAAAGGCTTCAGACATCCGCAGTGATGGACGCCAACAGATTGTTTTGTCTGTAGATGTGGCAGAGATGAGGAAGTTCAGAATTGGCTGCCCTGTTAATATGTTCCTCACAAAATATGAAATTCCACACCTTCTCTGCCAGGAATTTACCAGAATTAGATTTCTGCAAAATAACACTGCTTCCCAGGATGTTGTTTGTCTTCCTAACCTTTTGTCTGTAGCTTGACACGAATTTTAAATGTTGGCCACAGCAGGAACGGTTAGACTTCTCTTGGAATTGTAGCTACAAGAGACAAAGGCAATTAGAGGACAGAAGGGAAGGGAAGGGAAGGGAAGGGAAGGGAAGGGAAGGAAAGGAAAGGGAAGGGAAGGGAAGGAAAGGAAAGGAAAGGAAAGGAAAGGAAAGGAAAGGAAAGGAAAGGAAAGGAAAGGAAAGGAAAGGAAAGGAAAGGAAGGGAAGGGAAGGGAAGGGAAGGGAAGGGAAGGGAAGGGAAGGGAAGGGAAGGGAAAAAAAAGGAACAGATTTGCAGTGCTTGAATCAGATGGCTAAAAGATCAACCTCTCCTCCTATCTACACAATGTTGATAAGCCAGCTAGATAAAACATTGCAATGTCCCCGTTCAGCAACACTGGAGTTCAAACAGATGATACAACTACGGATATGTCAAACTGGACTGGGCAACCAATGATGGTTTGATTGCAGGGCCCCCTCTGACGTGAGGACAGACTTGCCTTTTATACAAACAGTGAGGCATTTGCCCCCTAATCCAGAGCTCCAGAAAAATCAGAAGGTATGTCCACAGTATACAAAGTTTTCAAATGGAAAAAAGCCAAGCTTCTGCCCTAGCTCTAGATTTAGTTAATCTGTTCATAATTATCCCTGTATGCTTCCAATTTTGGAGTACAGATTTTAAAATAAATCCCCTTTTTAAATGTTAATCAGGAGTGACATCTCATTTCAAGGAGGAAGTTGCAGAGAAGGAGCAAGGGAGAGGAGAGGAATGTTCTCCTAGGAAGGGAAGCAGTATTTAAACTTTCTAAATCAGAAAATAAGTAGAAGAAAATAACAAATAAACGAGAAGGGAAGTGTTATAAGAAAATAACAAACCACTTAAGGAAGAAGGGTTCCTCTGCATGCAGTGCAAAATAATAATTAATTTCTAAGGAGGCGTAAAAGTTTATAAAAAACCACAAATTAGTAGAGGCGCAAAAAGGAGAAGGTTAAAAAGCAAATAGTCTTTTTTAATTTCTTTTTTTAAAAATCTTTTTCTTCTTCTTTGTTTTTCTATTTTTTTTCCTTTCACATGTACAAACAACAATCACCCACAAAAAGTGGGGACCGTAGTATTAAATTTTCAACTTAAGACAAAAACGTTTACTGTACATCAAATATTTTGATGTAATTTAAAGCTGTTTATCAATGCTACATTTAGTTTTGGATGTAAAATAGAAAGAACCTTAGCCTTGTTAATATTGTTATTTCCAGATCACAGTCAAGGCTGACATACAGGTAGTTCTCAACTTGCGACAGAAATGGAGCCCAGAATTTAAGTCTTAGGTCGAGACAAACATGTGACCAACCTGATTTTATAACCATTTTTGTAGTGGGCATTAAGTAAATCAATGATGGTTTTCTTGCTGGGACGTTTCCTGCAAAAAAAAAAAACAACCCACCACATTTTAAATTTCATCACATGACCACAGAACGTTGCAACTGGTTGTAAAGGTGAGCCAGTTGCCAAGTGCTCCCAATGCAGTCACATGCATGGCCAAGGGTGCTGCCATCGTAACTCCAGATCCAGGTCGTAAGTACCATTTGGGGATCCATGGTAACTTTGAATGGTTAATAAGTGAGCAGTAATTAAGCAAGGACTAATATTTAGCCTCTTTTTCTCTTTCTTTAAAAGGTTCTAAATATCAGCGTGTTAATAATTGCTAGAGAACACAGTTTATAAACATAACTTTATCTAAATAGTATGTTATTTCTCATGTCTTATAATATCATAAAACAACTGTAAAAAATAAAATAAATATTACATAACTTAGAGCAGGGTTTCTCAACCTCAGTCCCTGTGGATTTCAGTCCCCAGGATTCTCTAGCCAGCATGCTACCTGGGAAATTCTGGAAGTTGAGGTCCACACACCTCAAAGTTGCTGACGTTGAAAAACATTGACATAGGGGATTATATAATGATGGATTTTAGGGGAAAGGATATGGTATTTTCTCCAATTCTCATCATACTAGGAAAGGAAAGGTAAAGATAAAAGAGAAATTTCCTGAGAGTTAGAACAATTAACCAGTGGAACCAGCTGCCTCCAGAAGCTGTGAATGCTCCAACACTGGAAGTTTTTAAGAAGAGACTGGCCAGCCACTAGTCTGAAATGGTACAGGGTTTCCTGCCTGAGCAGGGAGTTGGACTAGATGACCTCCAAGGTCCCTTTCAACTCTGTTGTTCTGTTATATAACTAAAAAGAATTAGTGCTTCTCCATGGAAGAGACTGTGGAAATTCCTGCCTAAGCACAATGATGGCCCCAAGCCTGAATAGCTTTTCAGAGCATCGGGCATACTTGTCTCTAGCGTACGAAGATGACACCACTTCCTTGCTATCCTGGTGTGACATCAACTGAACAGCGTCTTCTGCCTTTGTCCCTGACCAGCCCAACGCATCGATCATTTTTCATGGTGTTGGGCAAGATTAATGATTGACAGGCTTCTGACCAGGCACAGCAATAAATCTCACCTTTTCTGATACTCATCACCCACGGGCAGAAACAGCAGCAGGAAAGGATAGATAACACACAGCCAAAGCAGTTGCTTTACTGCCGGCAAGGTAAAAACTCTGGATGGCAGTCTTCTGCAGAACGCAGCAATCAAATCAAATCATATCGGTACTCCTTCGACTTACAAGAGTTCACTTAGTGACGTCTGAAGTTACAACGGCACTGAAAAAAATGACTTAGGACCCTTTTCCATACTTAGGACCACTGCAGCATCCCCCAATGGTCACATAATTTACATTTGGATGCTCGACAACTGACTCACATTTATGACGGTCAGACTGTCCGGGCGGGGTCAGGTGATCCCCTTTTGCGACCTTCCAACAAGCAAAGTCAATGGGGAAGCCGTCCTAAGTACAAGCCAGCTGCCAAGCTCCCAAATTTTGATCATGTGACCACGAGGATACTGCAACGGTCGTAAGTGTGAAACACTTTTTCACTGCCGTTGTAACTTTGAACAGTCACTAAATTAATGGCTATAAGTCAAGGATAGCTTCCAGCTCAATCCAATGAATTTGAGCTTTTCTCATGCAGGAAAACTTTTGTTAAAGTGGCAAAGTTTTGCACGTCAGGTATCAATACCTGAAAAAAAAACGCTTTTGATTTTGGCTTCTATGTTCCTAAGAGTCTCTTTTAGGCCAAATTTTCCTTGTTGATTTTTGAGTGTCCTTTTATCATTGAGTTTTTGTTTGATCACAATTAATTTATTTGAATGTTTTGTATATATACTACATATAAGAAGCTCCTTTTATAACTTTGTGTTTGTGATTCAGGTTGTTTTACGGTTAAATAACAAAATCAAGGAACAAAATATCCCGTAAGAAGAAAGAAAGAAAGAAAGAAAGAAAGAAAGAAAGAAAGAAAGAAAGAAAGAAAGAAAGAAAGAAAGAAGGAAGGAAGGAAGGAAGGAAGGAAGGAAGGAAGGAAGGAAGGAAGGAAGGAAGGAAGGAAGGAAGGAAAGAAGGAAGGAAGGAAGGAAGGAAGGAAGGAAGGAAGGAAGAAAGAAAGAAAGAGAAAGAAGGAAGGAAGGAAGGAAGGAAGGAAGAAAGAAAGAAAGAAAGAAAGAAAGAAAGAAAGAAAGAAAGAAAGAAAGAAAGAAAGAAAGAAAGAAAGAAAGAAAGGATTTCCTGTAAGCCAACAAACTAGCTGAGCTCCAGTCTTCCTTTGGATTTAAGCAACAGTCCTGCAGCTTCACCTGCTGGATCCACATGTACATTGCTAACTTTTCCATCAGGTTTTTTTTTGCCACATTTGTACTTTTGTTTCTTCTTCTGATTCTTTCTCTTTCTCTTCCCCCTCCTCTTCTCCTTCTCCTTTTTCTTTTTCTGTTTCTTCTCCTCCTCCTTCTTTTTCCCCTTCCCCTCCTCCTCCTCCTCCTCCTCCTCCTCCTCCTCCTCCTCCTCTCCTTGGCATTTATTGGCAAGTTCCTGATTATCAGAGGCCAAATGAGAAGGATGGGACATCATGAG